>NC_079152.1:108207576-108512395 GCF_947563725.1 Argiope bruennichi | reverse complement strand
ATAAGAGAACTGCCCTTCGTCATTTTCTCTTCTAGAAAGTTAAATTAAAAAAGAAGTCAAAGTAAGTGGGTTGAAAATCGCTTTTCTGCCCCTAATCCCTAAGTTATTTCAACTATCGAAAAAATTTCAGTACAAAAACTATTCGCTAAGTTAAATGTATGTTATTTTGAAGTATCTTCCTATCTTCAATCATAATGGAGTTATAAGAAAATAAAGTATTCAGCTCCCCACCATTTCCAACCACTTTGAGCATGATTTATTTACGAGTATATATATGTGTGTGTGTGTGTGTGTGTAATGATAATTTAAAATTTCATTTAATCTTAATTAGTTTCCTAATTTTATATCTTAATTTAACGCATATTGACTTCATTCTAAAATGTTCTCTTATTTCCTGATCCAATTCAACCTTTTTTTAGTTAATTAATGCAACAGAAACTCTGTAAAATTGCTGAGATCAACAAGTTCTCACACTCCGAGTGAAGAGATAAAAATTTGTATTTGATCTTTTAAAAGATTCCTATAATTAATTCCCTTACCTAAATCGATACGTGTTAAGAAATCCCGATCAAAATCTAACAGTATATAATCATGGGGATAAATATTTCATTAGCTTTTTCTCTTTTCGCTCTTATGTTGTTCTGTGTTGATGTACCTTATCGCTTCTGCTTTTACATAAATTGCACCCCGGGATGGAATAAAAGAAAGTTTAAAATTCGAAAATGTCTTCTATCTCTTCGTCCTCTGTTTAAAAAATTATGTTTATATATATATATATATATATATATATATATATATATATATATATATATATATATACATGATTTTTTGTATTCCAAAACACACTTCTGCTATTAATTCATTTATTCAGTCAATTTGAGAAAAAGATAATTCAAAAAACAATATGTTAGATGGATTAGATTTAAAATTTAGTTTTTATGCCAAAATTACACATTCTTACCAGATTTCGTGTAAAATTTGTGAACGGGAAGTCTATTCATTTGTCTATCCATGTTCATATGAACTTGATAACTAAAAAAATTCAATAAGGCCATGTAGGTATATTTAACATATGTTTTTATCACTAGAATCGTGCATGCATTTCAAAGTTTAGACTAATCAAATTATTCTGATGATTTCCTTTGTTCCAAAATCTTTATATTTTCATAAAGGGAAAACTCAAAAAACACAACAGACTATGTGGGTGAATTTTAGTATATGAGGCTTGCATTAAAATTGTAGATCAACTGCAAATTAGTGAAACAAATCCATTTACTTACGTGTCTATAGTATGCTCAGCTAAAAAAAGCAGCAAACTAAATGAAAAAAATTGTCATCTTGTCTGCAAAATTGTATGTATCTGTAGAATTTTAGCCTAATCGTCAACAAGAAGAGATACTTTTTTAGGATGCATGCTCAATTTCTTCACTGTATTATGAAGCTTAATCCAAAATTATACATTTTGGAGTACACTTCATTATTTAGTTTAATACCATAACGTTCAATGCAATATCATATATGATTAAAGTCGAATTTTTGTGACAATATTAATTATTTTCATACAGTACTCTAAATTTCTGAACAGTCTTCTAAAAGAAACTATTGAATTTCGTTTCTAAATTCATTTTTGGAAAAGTTACATTGATTGCATAATTCACGTTTTTATGCCATTTTCAATTTCAAATACTATTACCTTAAATTTTAAATTTTTATGAAATTTTTTTTAGAAAAAATCTCGTTAATTAAAATTTAATCCATATTTTTTGTTAAAATTTTGTATTTAAATTCTTGAGCATGTCTTGTAGTTCGTGAATATTTCTAAACCTACAGAATAAGCAATATGTTAATTTAGAAACATTTGATAATTGTTCCAATGCTTCACAATGCGAACAAAATTGAAAATTTCATGCCATTTATCAAAGGGAACCCCAATATTTAAATAAAATATATAAATAAAAATATAAATAAAATATATAAATAAAAATAAGCTTATATTTTAGTTCATTAAGTAGGAAGGAATATTTCTTAAGATACCTGTGATATTTTGAATAAATCATTTGATAAACTTCTAAACAAGAAAAAGAATTGTTTCACTAATTTCTTCAAGAAAATTTTATACTTTTTCTTGCCAAAAAAAAAAAACTCATTTTTTCCCCAATATTTTGAAAACTTGCATACTAATTTAACTCGAATATTTGTCATTTAACTGGTAAATGTTAATTTCATTGTTGTTGTTTTTATCCATTTTATGCAAAAATTCAAAAATATGACTATTTTCCAGCATTTTTCAAAAAATGTCTCCCAAAAAAAGTCATACTTTCAGGTACATTATATAGAATTAAATATTTCAGAATATTTTTTAACTATATTAGAAACACTTATGAGAAACGGTGAATTTAAAAAATTTTATTATGCATGTCTGAATATATTTTTTTAGGAAATATTTGGATGAAAGGTATTAAAATAAAGCCAAAAAATTAAAAAGTAGAAACGTGTTTTAAAAATCAATGTTTATTATTTCCATTGCACGTGGGTTAAATTCAACACTCTGGCGTGACAAATCAAAGAAAATACAATTACCGTTGCATGTCTACCTAGAAAACGTAAAACATGTACATAATTTACATTGTTGTATAATCATGCAACTTTTTCTATCTTTGTTCGTAATAATATGATGAGGAAATTTTTCTGGATTAATGAATTTTGTACGTCATCTGAAGCATCACAAGAATATCTTCATTTGAAATAACTACTGAAAAGATAATAACATTCGTAGTCATCTCTAATGGCATACAAGAAAAAGAAATGTTTGAGTGAAGTAGTTATTGTCTTGCTGTTATACTTTCAAAAATCCAAACATTTTTCATATAAAGCTCGCCGTTCTGAATTTATGGATACCTTTTGTTTCATAGCTGGATATTTTATAATGGTAAGTTGTGTTAGAACGGTACATAGTGGTAAATGATAATATCACCTTTATGTTTCTTTTTATCAATTGCAGAAAAAAAATATTTATATTATGATTAGGTTAAAAAAGGGATTTTTCAGCAGTAGATTTTCTTTACTTTCCCGCAATTAAATTATTTGTTGAATTGCATCAAAGTTATATACTTTAAAAAGAATATCATATATTTTTTCTTTTATTATTTGAAATATACTGGATTTACTTTTATTGATTGATTTGCTTTTTTTATTGATATTCCTTTATTCTTCATTCAAGCTTTTTATTTTGCTGCAAAACTAAAATTAGGTAATTTTCCACAGATTTAAATAGTACCGATTCATATAAAGGTTTTTTTTAGTACATTATAACAATTTATACGATTTGTTGACATCTTTATTCCTTAATGTATTTCAACATTTTCCTATTTTTTAAAACTAAAAAACTAATGTAAAAAGCTATCACATTAAAAACTAATGTGGCTTTCAAAAATACTCTATTAAACACAAATTACCAAAAAATTGTATTTATTGATGCTTAGCATTTTATTAAAGTATTCTAAAACTTTTCTGATGGTTTTTTAAAGCTTTTAAGTGTCGATCTTTTAAAAATGCATAGTATGTTGTTAAGCATACTATGCGCTTTTCTATAAAAACAGAATACAGATAATGTTTAAAATTTGTCTCTAGGCAATATGAAATGTATAATAAATACATAATTATTTCAATAAAATTCAAGAATACGAATACTTAGGGAAATATTGTATATATTTAAAAAAATTATAACAAAATTTTAAATCTGAAATTTCAATTTGATGAACGATAAATCTTTTTATTTATTTAATAAAAATATATATATAAATGTATTTCTTTCATTTTTATATAATTTTTTTAACAAAAGAAAGTTTTAAGTACATATAAACTCTATATACATAAGTAAATCAACATTAAAAAAACCAAGATTTAAGTTATACATTTAAAAGCGATAATATTACTTACATTACTAAAAAATATTAAAAAGTAATATTTAAGATAAGTTTTGGCATATTCTTTAAAGAAAAAACTGCATTTTAATACTCTCTAAAGAATTTGTGGTTTGGGAGCTTATAGTTTCTCTAAAAAAATGTTAATTAGTGTTATGTTTTCCAGATATATTTACTATTAAAAAAATTATCAGTATGCATTTGATGTAATACAAGCTACTTATATATATAGCATAGAAAATGTTAAGAAATTCGTTTTATTATGAAGAACGCTATGTACTTATTAAAAATGCAAAACCATAATGCAATCTTAAATTAATTATGTGTACAACTTTTCTTTACAATCCACTTTTAATAAATTTAGAAATATTTACAGATTATGAAATTAAATTTACAACTTATAACAATGAAAATATTTTTGCGAATCATACAAAAAAATTTTTTAATTTGCTAAAATTATGGAAGTATAATGCCGCAATTATATTGGTATCATTGAAAAGTCATATTTTAATTTTAAATAACATATATATATATATATATATATTCCTCACTTTTGTTATTAGTAAAGATCGAAATGAAATTTCAAAAATGTGCTAAGTATTTTCATTTTGGTGCGTATATTTTGATGTAACAAAGTGAAATGACTTCCAAGAATTCATGAATAATAAGGCTACTTCTAGGTTTTATCTTTTCATAACTTATTTGAATCTAAACCTTTGTTTGGTTTTAGTTTAGTCACATTAACGTCCCGTTTTACAGCAACACTTGAGCTATTTTCGGGCGGATCTCGTAATTTTGAACAGCAGTCAGATGACGAGAACGACACCTGAGCTGGCATCCCATGTCCAAACGTCCACACCTCATAGAGGGAGGATGTTCGCCTCTGGCGGGTATACACTGAACTAGTTCCGATTACACGATGGTTCTTCGGTGTAATCGGATGTCGAACCTGAAACCTTCCGGTTCTGACGCCGATATTTTACCAACAGGCCATCGCGGCCCGAATCTAAACCTTTATAGTAATTCTGACTAAAAGACTAATAAAATTAAATCTAAGAAAATGGAATATTTCATGTTCCTTAATACTGATTTAAAAAAACATCGTGATAATACAACGTTTTAAAATTGTAAAATATCTTAATACAAATAATAATATTTTTTTGGATAAAATTTATTGATATTTTTAAAATTTTGTATCAGCAAGTAGTGTTGAATATGCTGATTGTTCATTAAATACTGATATTGATTTTTCATTTTTAATGCTATACTTAATTTTAAGTATACAGGCCAAAGTATTTACCAACTTAAGTATTAAGTATTTACCAACAGGCCATCGCGGCCCGAATCTAAACCTTTATAGTAATTCTGACTAAAAGACTAATAAAATTAAATCTAAGAAAATGGAATATTTCATGTTCCTTAATACTGATTTAAAAAAACGTCGTGATAATACAACGTTTTAAAATTGTAAAATGTCTTAATACAAATAATAATATTTTTTGGATAAAATTTATTGATATTTTTAAAATTTTGTATCAGCAAGTAGTGTTGAATATGCTGATTGTTCATTAAATACTGATATTGATTTTTCATTCTTAATGCTATACTTAATTTTAAGTATAGCTTTCTTATTCTAAGTATGCATTAAGAAATTCCATAAAACATTATTTTTTCAAAAAAAAAAAAAAAAAAAAAACTTTATGAAAGTGTTTCTTTTATTGAAAATAATTATACTAGTTTATATACTCTGCTGATACTTAATTTTAAAAAACGAAGAAGGAAGAAAATTCATTTTGCCTCTTCTCTTTTCTTATTTTAGCATGGTTGTGAAATTGTTAGGAATTCGTATTCCTTTCGCCAGAACATTCCCTCTTAGATAAATTCCAGGAACATAAAGATCTGGAAATTGTCATCAATCGGGAAATAAGTGACTCTAAATATGTTCTTGCTGTTAATGAAGGGTATTCAATTCCGATGAAGTAGGATAATTGTCTCATATCTACTACACATGGCAAGAAGACGAAATGCGTCATACTGCTTCTGATGATTTCTATTCAGCCATTCATTTTCTATCATGCCTCATTTCTGCTTGAAACAAAATAAATAAGTAAGTTCGAACTTTATTTTATAGAAATAAATCTAATTGAATTTATTATTAATCACTCATAAAATAAAAACAAATTATTTATACCTAAGGAGAAATTTGTTTAGTTGAAATGTAGCATAACTAATTTTTCTTGGATCAATATTTTTTCCCATTAAATTTTCAAAATTACTTAGAATTTTATTTTTTTAAAAAATATGCTCATTTATTTCGATTTTATATCGATACTTATAAATAATACTGAAGACATTTTTATAGTAATAGTGACAATTCAAATCACTTCACAGGAATATGACAAATGTAATTGTACGTATTTTTTAATACCTAATTTCACGTTGTCTAACGCAGAGCTGTGATGTCACTTCCCCTTTCCGCAGTTGAAAATTGTAATGACTTTAAAAATTAAATTAATTCGACGCACTTGATATACAATGTAAGTTGATTCCATTTACGGAAGTAAAAATCAAGAATTTTCAAAGTTTGAGTGGTATTTGAAAAATTGATTTGAAAATTTTAAAGAGAGATTTCAATAATAAATCAATTCCTGCACTACCCTGGAAAATGAAATAGGAAAATACCTTTCCACTAAGAAATTAATAAGTAGTAGCAGCAATAGTGTAGATATACCTCGTAATGTAGATATAAATTAAAAAGGGGAAGGGATAAAAAAGTGACATGAAATAAAATATGAATCTATTTTTTACTGATTAATATTTATATTTATTTTAATATTTATATTAATACTATAATAATTTTATTTAATATTTATATTGATGTTAAATTAATTTTATTTTTGTATGACTGATTAATATTTATATTTTTTACTGATTTATTAATTTTTGTGTTTTAATTGTAGTGCGTATTTGAATTGAATTTGAAGTTATGTAGATTCAAAATATTCAGCTAATTTTTTTTTTAAATGTACAATTTTGTTTCATATATTTTATTAAAATATACTGAAAATCGTTTTTCAAAATAATGTTTGAATGAAAATTGTACAATTTTAATTTACCCTCCAATATCAAAGCAATATACCAAATCAAAAGAGGCCAAATGAGCTAAAATAAAACAGTTTCATGTTTAATAAAAATAAAATTATTAAATTCATTTTAAAATAAGTAACATCTTCTATTGAATTTCAAATTAAGTTACTGCTTTTAGTCAAAAAAAGATAAAATATAAAGATATCATATTACAATATCAAAAAAGCAGATATTCTTATTCTTTCTGATAAATTTATCAGACATACGTAATTATGATAATTAGCTAATATATATTTAATTTTATTATGTGTTTTGAAAATTATCACTTTTCATTGTCTTATCTCAATGCAATGTATCTACCTTTTTTTTTTTTATATTTCGCAGATTTCTCTATAGATATCAAAGAATTTATCTGGCCTTCGTCTTTTAATATGGATTTTTCATTATGTTAGTGCGCAATTGAAAGAGTTTTGGTATTGCAGTTGTTGACCAAAAAGGTCATAATTGAGTAATCTTATCTGTCAGTGATATTTTTATGACGAGTGATTCACAGTTTTTGTTGTTAATCAAATCATTTTATGAGAGATGAAGAGACAGAGTATGAGATATGAACTCAGTTATGCATTAATTTATACATGTTCATCTTGACTGACCGTATACTATACATTATGTATATTATTTCTTCCATTTCATTTTATATGTTTGGTTGAGTAGTAATTTATGAACGTTTTTCAAACTTATATATATATATATATATATATATATATATATATATATATATATATATATATATATATATATATATATATATATATATATATATATATATATATATATATATATATATGTATACATATATATATATATATATATATATATATATATATATATATATATATATATATATATATATATATATATATATATATATATATATATATATATATATATATATATATTACGATTCGTTTGATCATTTGAAGAAGTTGATTCCTTAACTATTCTTTTTATTTATTTATTATTATTAATTTTAGCTAATTTCGACGATTAGCAGCTTGTCTATTACAAAAATAGTATTAATTTATTTAATGTAACTTCTTTAATTTTTGGCAATTTAGGTACACTAACAGCACTGATTGCTACAAAAGACCATTCTGATTGACCAGCTATGCTTGCAGAAAGGTAAAATAATTAGGCAAAATCAGTTCAGTTGTTGAGAATGGGGGGATTCCATCATAGTTTTATTTTGCGATATCTCTGAATGTGAAACCAGAAGGAGCAAGTAACTATTGAAAGACAACCAATTTTCACGTGAAATGAAAATTGGCGAGAGCAGGCCATTATTTGGAGTTGGATGAACAAATCTGTTTTTGTTTTACCATTTATTTAAAGTATTTATATTATTATTATATGAATGTGAAAATCAATGTCTGACAATATGAGGCATTGTTTCTTCTCCAAATATAGGTCTCATTACTGTTCGTTTCCGTATACTGAAACGGCCACTTTTCGACGATTCTATCTCATCAAGGAAAGAGACGCGGAAAAAGGAGCACATTTCCCGAATTATTCGTCACTCTTTAACCTTGATTTTCGCCCTATTAGATACTTTTTTCTTCAATTTTTTTCACGTGTATGTGAATATTGTATCGTTTCTGACCGTATTATTTTAATTCAGTCTGCGATTTTCTTTTATTTTATTGTTAAATGTAAACATCCCTTCCTTTTATCTTTCCTCTCACCCCTATTTTGACGAATTAAACCCATCCTAACGCATGCGCAAAAGTGCGAAGGGTTTTAGAATCCGCTGTCAAACAGTAGTTGCTTCGGTAGTCTTAACGCATCGATTAAAAGTCAAATAATGTCGACAATGCTCCGTTCTGTCCTCTTGAAACGGAACATTAACGTGGAACATGTAATAACAATAAAATCTCTAGAGAAGCATTAACTTTCCCTTGAAATAATAAAAACATTTTGTCAATGCATTTATATTTTCTTTTACATTTTTAAACTTGAAATAAAAAGTTCTTAAGAAATAGTTATTAGTCAAACAATCATATTCTGTACACTTCTTAGAATTAACTAAGAAGTATTCAGAATATATTATTATATTTTTAACAAAATAAATAAATAATCATTCTATTATTTTTATTCAATTTTTTTTTTCAAAGTTAAAAATTAGACTATAAATTAGAATGTTAATCATTTCAAGAAAAATTAGAATCAAAATATTTCAAGTTGAATTTAAAAAATAAACTAGTAACTATCGAATGATGTAATAAGGTTTCGATACGTCTCTGGGCTATAAAAAACCATGAAATTAGACAAACAATACCCGTTTAAAATATTCTTGGGTATGCATAATATAAATATATGTGGCTTAATTGTACGAAATATCGATTACTGAAGTTAAAAACCAAATTCACTTAGTAAGTAGGAACCAAATTTAAATGCGTTAGGATTATATTCAAGCTCATTTAACTTGGCACAAAGACAAGAAAGAGTCCTTTTTTTCCCCTTCTTCTTATTATTATTGTCAGTTTTAGATGTCGCAGATTATATACTAACTTGCTATCATTTTTACTTTCTTGAATATGAAATAGTATATAATATAACATCACTCCATGTCCCTGCAACTGTAACCGTAAAGTTATGTAAGCAATGTCGCGAAGAATGAAGTGGAAGATAAATCACACCTCCTAAGGGTAATGACCTCTCTTGATCTTCCCCAGCCTACTAGCGTCGGAATTTAATTGTTTAACACAAAATATTTAAAGAATGATCATTAGATAAGTAATTGATCAGTAGCGGGTCGGTCCATTAGGATGTACTGCTCTTGTATTTTACAAAATTTGTTTGACAGAAATATGTTGGTAGCAAGAATTCTAATGACAAATCACACAAATGCATATGACAAAGACAATAAAAAAAATAAAAACATAAAACAAAAAAATTATAAAATGAGGATAAATGTTGTTTACGAAACATAATATTATGAAAAGTGAGAAAATAATAAGAAAAAGAAAATGAATTTGCAGAATTACACAATTAGAACTTCAATTTTTTTAATATGCAGGGGCGCCCAATTTTACCTAAACAATCGTAGCAAATTGCAACATACTCAAGATTTAATTTGCCTGATTCTAACTAACTCGTTATCAAGTGAAAAACAGGAATTGCTCAGGAATTTATTAGAAAAACAACAACAAAGAAGGCGAAAATAGTTAAAGAAATGAGATTATAGTTAAAAACAAGAAAAGATATTGTAATAATTTTAAAAAAACTTAACACCGAGATTTTTATGAATTTTATCATTTTATGAATTCTTAATCTTACCACATACTTCTGAATTTGTCGGTCTGTTAGTAAAGACAAATCATTCAAAAGATGAAATTTAGTTAGTTCATTTTCATGTCAAAACTGAAAATCCTTATCAAATTTTGGATAAAATTTGCCATTTAATATCCTGTCTGTCCGTCCGTGTGCATGTTAACACGATAATTGAAACTGCAACAAACTAACTGGCAGAAAATTGATAAATAGTTTCATCACAAAAATGGCTAATATACACCGAATTTCGAAACAAATTCATCTCTGAATTCTGGTAATCTGGGTTTTATGATTTTTCTCTTTTTTATGAATATACTGTTCATTTCACTATCTCATTTTTCGAAGATTCTACCTCGCTAAGGGATGAGACACGGAGGGACGAGCATATTTCCAGAATTCTTCTTCACTCTTTGACCTTGATTTCCTCCCCATTAGATACTTTTTCCGTTTCGGTTGTTGTTGTTTTTTCCACTTGTGAGTATTGGTTCTGATCTATTAATTTATTTTAACTCAATTGCGTACTGATTGCTTACATGGCAAGTTCAAGTGACAAGAAAAGCTTTCAAAAGTGACACAAAATATATTTTATATAATATCATTAAATGTGACTGAGGCTGTCTACATTTTAGATATTTTATTTTTATTTTATAGATTATCTTTATTTTTGATATTTTAGTTAATATCAAAATGTTATTAAAAAATTCATTAACAAAGAAAGGGCTTGATATAAAAAAATTTTATATTTTGTAAAAAGCGAATTACCAAATTTTAAAACGGAAATCTTTTATTTATTAATCATTATTTAATGTTTTGGCCCCTTACAGTAAATAAAATTTGCATTAAAGCATTTTGTTTTGAGTTAGTTATCAGCAGTTTTTATGCCTCCTAAATAATCTGAGTTCACCCTACTGATAAACATAAACATCTCCTTTTATCTTCCTTTCACCTCTAAAGAAAAGCATCCTGATGCATGCGCAAAAGCGTGGAAGGTTTTCGAATGTGTGAATGAGCAGTAATTATTCACACACGTAACTAATGGATGCATAAATATTAGCATATGATCTTCACGCTAATTTCAAGATCAAGATTGAATTTTGAACGGAATCTGTCGCGAGAAAATATTAGTGTTCCATAATCCACACTCCATATTTCTCACTAAATAACTTTTATAAGCAAAAAATGTGTCATAAAGATATGAGAAAGTCGACGGATAAACACTTCCTCTGGTATTGTTTATACATTAACATATTCTTAAGAGAATATACTGAATGTTTTTTTTTGTTCCAATTTAGATTCCAGTTATTAAATACTGCATTTTTTAGACCTCACAATTTGTGACTCCTTAATTCAGCATTAATATATTTGTTTATTTGTTATTAACTTTACTATAAAAAGATTTTTTAGCACTTTTCAGGTCGCATTTTTTGTGATTAACTTATTTCATTTCCTGTGTTTCCACACACTATACCAGCACAAAAACATTTATATTTCAGTATGTTGATTGAAAAAGAATCTTAATTCCATTTTGTTTACTTTGTGTAAATGTTAAATTAATATTTTTGATATAAGCAACTATATAAGAAAAAGTTTCCGATTTTTATTTTTTTACTTAATTTTTATGATAAAGGGCATTGACTCTTTTTTCCTTATTGTTTTCTTTGTTATCAATACGATGAGCTTACCAAAGAAAAAGGTGAGATAATATCTGATTTAAAAAATCTAGTTTTAGTTGAAACGAAATCTGGAAAACAAAAATATAAATGAATGTTTTTATCATTCACGGCTATTTCATTAAGGAAAATATTTTAACAAATGTTGACACTTCATTTTAACTCAGTAAGTAAATCATCAACGAACTCAGTGTTTAGTAATCACCAACGAATTTTCCTAATAGATCACACAAAATAATAATGTGAAGAAGCTTCATCAGCCTATAAGCATAAAAAGCTCAACAATATTATTGCGATATAGTACTGATATTGGCCGGTGTTAAGAACATCTTACAACATCGTGGAAATGTCCTACATCTTATGCTAATTGGACAGTAGACAATAAACATAACAACTGGCAAAGAACCCCCCCCCCCTTAAAAACAAGTTTCCCCTTTCATATAAATTAACTCCATTCTGAAACCTGTAATAGATCTAAGAATTGTTTAAATGAGTTTAGAATACGTATTCTTTTGGTAGATTACTGAGTAATGCGACTTCAAAAAACATGTAGTACCACAAATCCTCCTTTTCTTCTTTTATCTTTTTTTTTTTTTTTTTTCTCCTTCCGAAATGTTGCTCGCTGTTTTTTCTGTAGCGTATTCATTTGTTATTTCCTGGTAATTTTCAAACAATGGATTAT
This sequence comes from Argiope bruennichi, assembly GCF_947563725.1. NCBI lineage: Eukaryota > Metazoa > Arthropoda > Arachnida > Araneae > Araneidae > Argiope > Argiope bruennichi. The sequence goes on along the minus strand of NC_079152.1, from coordinate 108,499,703 downwards.
AATTCCAGTGACAAATTTATAATATGTTTTCTAAATTTCTTGTTTCATATTTCTTTTATTCTAAACGCTTTGTTCTTGATTCTCATGAAAACTTTGTCTTCATAAACGATTCGTCAGCTTATCACATAAATCAAGTCATACTGCAGAGGTTTTTGTTCTTGGAACAAAGCATACTGTGATTCCTATATATATATTTTTTGCTTTTGTATTTTATTTTTAACATTTTTAGAAAGATTTTTTTTTATTCCCAGAAATTAAAACTATTTTTTCTGCAATTTAATCTTTGCATCCTTTTACATAATTAAAAATATTTTATATAAATTAAACTTTGTAATAAGAATTTTCATCGTCAATTATATGCAGCTTTTACTTATAACTATCCGCCTTTAACGATCATCTGGTTCATATATCACTTATACTCAGGCGTTCATATTCAACTTATACTCAGGTGTAAATTAAAGAGGCTCAGGGGCTCCGTAATAAAATCTTTTTTGAATTTCAAGATAGATTTTTTTTTTTTTTTTTTTGTCTAAGAAGCTATTTATATATCTTGTTATATCCAGCAAGCTAATCCTCTCAGTAATAGCAATCCTGTTTCTAACGAAAACGGAAAATCGCGCTACCGACACCGAAAATTGGTGATTGATCTAAATTATTTTAAATTTATTACCTTCAATGTTAATTCTTTTTTATCTTTTGACTTAAAATATATTGTTAATTTAATAATATCGTTTTTTAAATATTTTTTTATCATTTTTATAACTAATAAACTTCTTGAATTTCTCTGCTTTTGAAATTATTTATTGATCTGATTATTTCTCTCTGTGTTTCGTTCATTGTGGCGTCTTTCTCCTGTTTTTCACTTAGTTATTTTCATTCATTCTTTTTATACATATTTTTTAAAGAAAAAAATGGGGAAGGGATTTTTTTTTTCTGTGAATAAGACTGCAATGCAGAAATTCGCCGTCGACATGGCACTGTTTTATGCGTTGAATAGATTTTGAAATCCCCTCATTCATTCCAGCTTTAAATTCGTAAATATGGTGTATTTTACATAAATGTTTTTGAAAATAAATTTTCTTTCTACTGCGGAATAGAAGCATTAAGATAAGTTTTATTTAATATATCATTGTGCATTTAGATAATATTTGACCGAAAACATTTCATGAAATCACTTTTCTATATTTACAAAATGCTCGTTGAACTCCAGAAAGGATTTAAAATCGAACAAATTTCCTAAAAATTCTAAATATATTCATACATAGGACCATATTCACAATTTTAGTAAATATGTTGCAAAATAATAATTTCGCTCCCAACATTTAAATTCAAAGCGAAATTTCTTTATTATTTAGGATAAAAATAAATGCAGAATATTTTATTTTCATTTTTTTTTACTTGGCAGTGATTGTGATATCAGATTACTGAAGGATTTCAGTAGATTTAAAGGAAATAATTTAATAACTCCAATGAAAAAAAAAGTATTAAATCCATGAATATATGTATTTTTTTACTTCTATTCAAGAGCATAAATCATCTCATTTGGAAAATGAAATACTGCATTTTTTTTAAAAAAGTAGAATTAGTCATTAAATTTGTTAGAGAAAGAAGTTGCGACAATGCATCAAACATGGCATGGCAATACTCGGGAGTTCTTGTAGAGTTAGAGAATACAGTCCAAATGCGACTTTTATTGCTTGACCTACTCATCCTTGAAATTTGTTTGGCAACTTTGCTGCAGAGACCTGTAATGCAATAATTTATGTATAGCAGCTATTCACTAGTTTATGTTTGTACAAAAATTGTCTTTTTGTCTGCTACCACTCATGGCTTGAAAATATTAAATAAAAGTCTGGATAATTGCTAACATTCATTTACTTTTAAGAAATTATCTTACACACAGGGCCTGCCATCTGGGAGGGGGGGGCGGATGCTATGCAACGGGAATACGCGATTGAGGGGGGACCCCCAAGACGATCAACAACTAAAATAATGTTCTGAACAATAATAGCGAGATGAAAGAAGAAAAGAAAAAAAAATTACTGGACAAATCGACGGGTTTGGAAATATATGAAGTTTACAGACATATTATAGTCTAGTGGAAGCGTACAACATATTATAAACATAAGATAAGTCGATTTATGGTCATTTACTGACTAAGTTAGAATGTATATAGAATTTTGAAAATTCATATCATAAAATGTTTTGAATTGTTAAATCTATCCATGCCCATGCCAAGGAAATATCTCTCTGGGTTTAAAAAAATTAGAGGGAAGAAAAGAGAAGTAATAGTACATTTCAAGAATTCACAAATAAATCTGTTTTCTTGTTCCGCGATGTAATTCTGGCAATGATATTGCTTCGACTTCAACCGGAAAAGAAAGTTCGGCATAAAATACACGATCTTGCAATGGAAGTATAGAAAGTGAGAAATTCGTTGAAGAACCATATGTTTATGGTTCACTTAGTTCACAAGAACAAATTATTTCTCCTTTAGCATATGAAATTCTTAACAAAATTATAAAACATGATTGAATCAGAAAATAACGACGAAAATGACAATAACAAATATAATCAAGAGAATATAAGTGATCCAGGTTTAAGTATTGTAAATGATAAGTTTAGAATGTTTTGTCTTAAAGCTGGACCTGTACAACTCAAAGGAGTTTTTGTTAAGAGTGATGAAGATAGATAATTTTCCTCAACGTACTACTCTTAAAAGAAAAGTCAAATCGTGAAACCCAGCTTCGTAGCTGGTTAATTGATTCAGAAACGCAAGACTCGGTATTTAGTTTGTGTTGTATACTATTTTCTAAAAGGAAAGGTAATTAATAATCTACACGAATTATAGTTAACTACAATAATTGGAGAAAGCTGTCAACTGTAATTCAAGCACAAGAGCGTTTTAATTGCCACTTTAATTTGTTTATAGCATGGAAAGAATTACTAAAATGATTAAATTTATATTCGACTACTGGTCAAACAAAACAAGTCCCTATAAATAAGGAAACATAATGACTTAAATTATTATTTCAAAGAATTGTAGATGTGATACTATTTTTAATATGGATTAATTTTCCACTTCGAGAAACACATGAAATTATAGAAAGGCCTAATAATGGAAATTTTCTTAAGTTTAATAGAATTATTAAGTAAATATGACTCTGTGCTAATGGATCATGTTACAGAATAAAAATTCAGAAAATAGAATTGTGCAACATTTAGCACTTAGTTCACAAGAACAAATTATTTCTCCTTTAGCATATGAAATTCTTAACAAAATTATAAAATTAGTGCTATTATAGAATCTAAAAGGATTGTACTCTTGATATTTCTTATAAGGAATCAACTTCAGTCATTATTATTCAAATTTTAAAGAGAAAAGACTAACTATAAATGAATCATTAATAAGGTTTATGGAAGTAATAAATGTAACTAGAGAACAAATAACAAAAACTCAATAGAAAAGATTATGTGAACATGATTTAGGTATTATGAATTGTAAAGGACATGCATACGACAAAGGTATCAACATGGAAGGGAAATATAAAATTGTACAATCTAGAATAATTGCTCCTAATGCAATTATGTGCCTTGCCTACCATACTCTTTAAATTTATTAATTTGTGATGCCGCTTCCAGCAGTATATATTGCGAATAAAATTTTGGATATTGCGAAGTTTATATTGTTTGTTTTTTGTATCTACAAAAAGATTGAAAATTCTACAAAACATTTAAAAATTATTTTTTTATTTAATACTCGTTGGGAAGCCAAAATAGATTCGATTAAAGCAATGAATACATAATTTGAACAAACTTGTAATGCCCTAGAAGAATTTATTGATACAAATAATGATACTATTGTAGTTTCCGGAGCCAAAAGTTAATTGGATTCAGTACAATAAATGCCATTTTTTTATGTTTAATAGTATGGTTTGCAATATTGTCCAAACTTAATCCTATCAATCAAGTATGTGAATCAAAAACAAATATTCTTGTTTGATTTAATTTAATTTAGTCAATAAAATTAAAACTGAAATCCAAAATTTAAGAGCAAAATTTAACACATTTTTAGACTTAGCAAAAGTCATAGCACGCAATTTGAATATTTCAGAACATTCCCCTGAAAAAGGAACTAGGAAAAAAAAAAAGATCATAAACGAAATTATTCTGTTATTTCTCAATTCTGCTATTTCGGAATTATTTTTGAAATAGCAGAAGCTGAAGCTACAGAAAACCCGATAGAAAAATTTACTTTTTAGCACTATAATTGGTACCGTTATTGTGAAGATAGAAGATATATTTAAAAGTATTTCAAATTTATCACTAATAGAAAAATTTTCAAAAAACATAACTTAGAAAAATGTTCCAAAAACTTGGTAAAATTTTGTAACAACGATGTGGATAAAACCTAATCTGGAAAATTGGTTTGTTACGGTATTTGATTTTGAATAAAAGGGATGCAAATAACACAAAGACATACTGAAGTACATACTAAATAATAATTATAATTAATTACTTCTAAATGTATTAACTGTATTTAAACTTTACATTACCAGTTTTGTGCGCTCTTTCAGCAAATTAGAATTAATAAATTGTCTTCGGTCAAGTATGTGTACTTGTTATATTAAGAATCGAGAAAGAAATTGCAAAAAATTGTAATTATTCTGAAGTAAAGAATAACAAAAGCAAAATCACGCATTAAACAAATACGTAATATTAATATATATTCGTGCTTGTTTTTTATTTATTTATTTATTTTACTTTATAAAAATTTTGGGATCCCAAATGGTTTTTTGCACCCAGGTCCTTTAATAGAGAAAGCCGGCTCTGCGTACGCAGATTGGTCGGCGTAGGCTGGAGCAGTTTTTGCTAGTTGGTATGAAAAAAGTAGTAGTAGCTTTATCAGAAATAATAGCATCGGAATCAGAAAAAATAACATACTTCAGCTGAAGCCGCAGGTTTATTTAAGAAAATGTTTAAGTATAAAACTATATTCGCAACAATAATTTGAAATGACATTTTGCAGAGAATAAATGCAAAAAATAAATTACTACAGTCAATTGAAATCCCACTTTGTCAAAAGGTCCCTTATTAAAATTAATAGAAATTTTCATTTGGTAGAACAGGCCAAATCCATAAGAATTTTAACTTTCAAAGATCATATTCATCAAAACGAATCTTTATTGAAAATTCATCTTCCTCTCATGAAAAATTCATTTATAATATTTCTGTTATTTGTGACTATCTAATTGCAGAATTTTCTGCGAGAAACGAAGATTATGAGAATAATTTAGAGATATTCAGAAGGCTATTTGATCTTACTACATCTAGAAAAGAAAAAAAACACTTTCTGATTATCTAATTGCAAACTTTTCTGGGAGAAACAAAAATTATAGGAATAATTTATAAATATTCAGAATGCTATTTGATCTTACTACATCTAGAGAAGAAAAGAACACTTATCTTAATAAACTAAAATATATTTATCAAAGTAATGTAGATACTTCAGTATTTGACGACGAATTAGAAGAGTTCTTATTGCTTGTAAAAGACAATAGAGAAAAAATTAATTACCGAGTTAAAATGTATAAAACTTCGAAAGTGTAGAAAACTTCGTTAACATTTCTAATAATTTTGAAAATTTTGCTGATTCTCTTTGTAATGAACTCATCAGCTAAGAGTTAATTTTCTGTCTTGAAAAGAGTAAAAGATATTATTGCAGAAGTTCAATGTCAGAAGACAAATTAAATAACATAACCTTTTCTGTGCATGCAACACGAAGAAATAAATAGCATCGATATACATAAAATAATTAAAGTATTTTCCAGAGCAAAAAAAAAAGCAGGAAATAATATTTTGATTTCTTATTTCATTTATAATTAATTTATAAGTACTTGTAAAAGATTCTATTTCGAAACTTTGTGCACTAATTTCTGTATGTTTTTAAGCGTGATTATTTAGCATTACTTCCTACAGTGTTCAGAAACTGAAAAACTATTTTTGTATTGATTGTAATTAATGAATTATTTTAATTGTTCTAAATGTATAAGAATCTCAAGTTTATTATTAATTGACTCGACTCTGGCTTGCCAAATTCGGACATTGATTGGTTTGAAATTTATATCCTCTTATATCAGAACTCAGTTTCATATACAATGTTCTGTTCAAATAGATTTTTGGGATAAATTTAAGGTCAATATTTTAGGTTTATGAAAACTTATTAGTTTATTATGATTATTTGAACCAATTAATCTAGTTTCATTTTCTTTTTGGTTATAATCTGAGCAAATGTCAGAATGATCCGAATTTACTTTCAGTCTTAAGTACTTTATGAATTATTTTTTCTAAACGTTTTTTAACATAATTTCCTGTCCTTAAACTTCTTTTTTTAAAAAAAAAAAAAAAATTGAGCTTTTGTTATCATGTGCTCGGGCAGGTTAAATTTCAAGTTTATTTTTCGTAAAATAGCTTGTTGGAAAATATGTTTAAAATATTTTCTTTAAAAAAACTGATTCAAAATAGGAAATAAATTTATGTATAAAAAAATTGGTGCAATTAAAAGGGTAATTTTTTTTAATTTTAAAATGATGTAAATATTATTTTTGTGCCACAGTATTTTTTTTTTTTTTTTTTTTTGGAAATTATCGCTGAAAAATGCAGAAATTCAACTTAATTTTTAAATTATTACAATTATGAAAAAAAGAATCGTTTCATATTCACACCCACCAGAGTATAGACTGAAAAGTTTGATTCTTCTAGGTTCGTTCAACAACACCCATTCATGTTCATTGTGTATTCCGACGGATTTCGACTATTTCAGCAGGACTGCGCGATACCCCACGTACCGAGAATTGCGTTCCTAGACATGAACATTTCCAGTTGTCACTTAAATTCCTATAAATGGACATTATTGAACATATCTGTGATGCCTTATAACGTATTCAGAAGAGATCTCCACATTAAAATTCATAATGTGGATTGACTCCAGTATAATTTCAGATGTTAGTCGAGTCCACGCTATGTCGTTTTATGGCACTTCTGCATGCTCGTAAGGGCTCTACCATACAGCTGAGATATAAACTCTATTCAACTCTATGGGCTCTGCACGATATTATGAGAGTGTATCAGTTTTTCCGGTTTTTCAGTATATAAAACGCTAACATACATGACACAGAAATCGCTGTTATTATTTATTGTCGCATAGCAATAATTACATGTAGACAAATAGCTATGCTGACGTTTCTCAGACTGCTCACTTGACATTTTTACAGTTTAACTTAATTTATGCTTCATTAAATAAGGAAGCTGCTAAATAGTATTAGAAATGCTCTGGAGAGAGCTTTATATATTAAAGAAAACTCAATTTAATCAGAGGACAGAAGATTAAAAAAAAAGAAATAGTATCGAATAGGAAGTATAATCTGGCTCGAAAATACGCTTATCCGTCGCCAGATGGGTAATCACTATGACTTATCTGTCAAAATTAATAAATAATCATATCTTCTAATTACCTTATTGCCTCACAAAATGGTATTTGCATTACCTTAAAATTAAAAAAAAAAAATCCTTTTTAATGATATCAGTTTCATTTGTGTTCAATTTTTTCTTTATTTTTAATAAGTTTTTTTAATGTAGAACACAATCTATAACTCTGTTTCTAATGTTTTGATGAAATTGAAACTTATCCATCAAAACACTTAATATTAAATGATTTAACAGCCTAAAAAAGTCAACAATCCGGACGAACAATCTGACTGCTAAAAGAAGCTAGTGGCTAATAATTAATTAAAATTTACTCCATTTGAACCAAGATTTGTGAACAACTATTTTCAATAAAAATATTTAATGTAGTTTTTATGCACTTATTGTGAATACAAATTTGTGAAAGAATATGAGAAAAGAAGCCTTTCATGCCTCTTCATAGAAAGCGAGCTTGAATCTAAGCACAACTGTAGAGGAATAAGAAAGTAAGGCTACAATATAGCGAAAGACAACGTTCAATTTGAAGATAAATTGAATAGGCGTCCCCCAGTTATAAGATCATAAAGTATCAAATGCAATTGGGGTAAGTTTATTCTAAATTATTCAGCAGTTCTTTGATCTTTCATAGATGTCTAAGTTAAACCATAATTCAATAAGAAGATAACTGCTATGAAGGCCATCATTATTTAAGCTATCAAATTTGATCTGATTTCATTTTAAAATATAGCAACATTTCATTTTGAATACATATATACATATATACAAAATGCTGCCAATCACATGATAAACAAATCAAATCAAATCAAATTTTCCTTTATTGTGATATACTTTATTAAAATTGATTGATATAACCAAATTAATATATTCATGTGATGAGAGAACAACTTGTCGATGAAGGCGGCTAGTATACTCAATTTTAATTTTCAGTATCTATGAACAATAAGATAAGGAATAGTAATTAAAAGAAATAAGAATTATCGCTGCATACAAAATTATACATGGTGCATAATTATCTTGTATGCAGGATTATATTATTGCTTGTATTTCTTCTTTATCTTGATTCTAAATGTGCTGAAGAGGAAAAGAGTCTGTCCTTATCTCTGCATCTTAGTAGGTTTTAAAAGAAGGTTTCAATATGAGCAGGGTTGATGGCTATTGCTCTTGACAAACTTGCCTTTTCCAGCATTTTACTGGATAAATTTGAAACATGACTTATCATAAATAGTCTCAAGTATTTTTTCCCATTTTTCTTCATTCTACTTGGACTGATTTCAATTTGTTACTGACCATGACAAACTCATAAATTGGACTACGAACTCCTTTTCCTTCAATCCTTAGTTCGTGTTTGCCATTTTGTTTATATTCTTCAAAATAGGGAATTCAAATTTTCAAAAATACTTTTCAAATTTTCCTTCAAATTGTACTTCAATTTCTTTCAAATTTTCCAGGAAAATACTTTTTTAATGTCACACTGAAAATCATATTTCATTTTCTATTTTCCAAATTTCAAAAGCCATTAAATGTCGAATTAATATTTAAATCGAAAATTAAATACTTTACATAAAACTCTAATTAAAATTTTCTTTTCTTCCTTGGCATACAAGGCTCAATTTTATAGTCCAGGGTCGATAATTTTCCATTTCCCTGCGTCTTCCTCCATGGCATGGTATTATTTTTTTAAAATAGATACTGGTAGCCATCATACAATTTGGAACAATAATCCATGGTTTAAGATATGACAGTTTACAGTTCTAATATGCAGTAATCTTTACAGGTTGTATTCGAACTTACAGACATGTTGGGTGTTAAGAACTAAATTATACTGTGCAAGCCGGAATATAGTAAAAATTATGAAATAATTCTTGAAGTTTGTAAATAAAAATATATAATTCTACAAAAAAAAATATTTTTTACATAGAAAAATATTTTGATTCCCGCGCTCCTACATAAGATCTGAATCATAAACAACAAATGGTTTCTTCTACGTGCTGATGACTATTGCTTGAGTTACTACAGTTATTTATTGCAAATTAACAACCGATATCGAGATAAGGATTTGTGATACAAGGATCAACAGTCCCCTTTACAGAATGGATTAGAGTCAGGTTCAAGATTTTGTTCTTGTTGTTGTTGTCTCACGAGAGGACAAGCTAATATTTGAATAAAATACAATGCAAGAATGAAAACTGTAATGATAATTGAAGCTAATCAATGCCAAGGTTTCTAGACAGTCAGTTTTATAAGAAGAGACCTTGGTTAACAGGTATATTTCTTGATTAACAGGTAAATTCGAACTGTGGAGTATCCTAAATGACTTTTTTCTTTTATAAATTGTATGTGTGGCATCTGCTTGTGATCAGTTTGAACTACAATTATCCTAAGCACATGGTGCCATACGGCAGATTTCCATAAAGACCCAAGGAGGATGATTAAACAGACGTTTTCTGTCTAATCGTCACTCTCGGTTGGAGAAAGGTATTGAAATCGAAACTATTTATTTTTAAGAATGAAGAATCTCTTCCTCTTTTGAGCCATTAAATTGGATGAATTTATTAAAATTATAGAGAAGAGAAAGCATATTTAAAATGTTTCTTTTTGTTTTCTATAATACAGAAATTTTCAGTATTTTAATGATTAATAATCAAGCAAATTGCTGACTTAAGATATATTTAAATATATTTTGTCAGCAATTTTCCGCTTTTTAATATTTGGAAACCAAATGTTCAGGTCTTTTTTTTTCACTTTTACTGAGTTTTCCTCAATTTAAAAAATTAAAGCATTTAAAACAATTAATATGAAACTGCTCTCTGTATTTTGATTCCATTTGCATATTTTTTCGATTGGTATTTAAATATTTTTGTTAAAAACATTTTATTTTTATACTAGGATGGTAGGGCATTGAAGTAGAATATTTTATTTCAATTTATTTTTTTAATTATTTATTTTATATTTTTGCTATTCCTGGGGGGGAGGAGACTTTTCACATGTTATGAAACTCTAGCGAAATTATTTTTAAAGACATTTAAAAAATAATAATATAATTTAATTTTTTTGATTTTTATTAGTCTTTCTCAAAAACAATGAAAAAATTATCGTATGTTTTCTCATCGTTTCTCCCTCAATATTTTTAATGCCATCTTTCCCCCAGACACACCTTCATAAACAAAAACCGCGCAATGGAATCTTCCTTCCCAGATACTAACGGCGTCTATTACAAAACTAAAGCCGTTTTGTTTTCTTCCGAGCCCCGGCTAAATGAGCTGCACATTTCTTTGCAGACCGACTCCCCCTTCATTGTAGAATACGCACTCCACATCCCAGGATTAGCTCTGCTGCAAAAGAGAACCGGGCGCCCTCACTCGCTTTTGTGGGCGTCTGCGTGCGCAAGTATTTTCCAGATAAGCCCTTGCGCGGGGGAGTCGAGTGCCCTTTGATTCAGTGAGACCTAGAAAGAAAACAAAATGAATAACATCCCTTTGTTTACTCTCCGGAATTTGTTGAACACCTAGAAGGACCAGGTCTCCTGCTTCTTGTTCAGCCTTCCACAGACTTCACCATCTCCCCAAGAAAACGCTTCTGGGCCATTATGCTGCCATACCTTATCGATTGATTTGGAATGTGACTCATGGATCCCTTCAGTAAAACTTGAATCATCTCTCTCCTCCACAGAACTGGGATGCTAATGGTCTTTGGTAAGGAAAACTCTCTCTCTCTCTTTCTCATTCTGACTCTCTGGAAGAAATTGGTATCTACCTTTTTAGCAGGAATTCCTCCACTCTCTCATGACCTATTGTAAATGTCATTCGAAGTTACTTTGATTAGACTAGTTATGGTAACGGCAGGGCAGTTAGGACGATTAAGGATGGTATTTTAAGAAGATGAACAAGATGTCAGGATGAGGACTCCTTTTACCTGCTTAGTCATCTATCGATTTAATCATGACGGGTAAGATGGTTTTTCTCACTGAAAGGACATAAAGATTTGTCTTTGTCGGTTAAGTCATTTTAATTCGAAAGGAATTTAATAAGTATTTAGTTGATTTTTTTTATCATTTTGAGATAAAATGTTCTTTATGTTACCGAAAGAAAAAATATATATTCATGTGAAGAAATGTTAAGTAAATTTTTCTGGTCTTGCCCATTTTAACATTGTATAATATTAAAAACAATATGGGAAAAGTTATTGAGTTTTATATACATTTTGATAATTCACATATTTGTCATACGTGATTACTTGAATTCATATATATATATATATATATATATATATATATATATATATGGCTCATCGTACTAATGGTTTTATTTTTTATAAATTTATTCATATATTTAATATTAACGAAAAATCATTATTTAGATTTAAATGAAGTAATTTAAGAATTTTTTGAAATAGGATTATTTTGATTTGTATACAGCTTGATAAAGCTATGATTTAAATTAAAAAATTTATGTATTCAACATAAATTTTAAATGGATCTTCTTTTGGCTCTTATAAGATTATAATATAAAAAAAGAATTCTTTCTATTTTTGTACGAATGAATAATTTTACAAGCTATTTATAAACATTCATAACTTGTATATTATATTTATCTACATAACTTGTATATCAACTATCATATCGCTGATGAATTAGAATTAGATAAAAGTACAAAAATGACAAAAATAAATAAATAAAGTCAAAATATAGTTAAATCCATTTGATTTGCTTTGTAAATATCGAAACAAGAAATGTTTTAATAAAACGTTTTTTTACAGGCAAATATAAAATATTTTATAAATAAAATCTTTATATGTGATTAATTAATATATTTCTTTAATAAAATTAAATTAAGAATTTTACATATTGTTAGAAATATCAGAATTTCTTTAAATATAAATTAACATCATGTTACATTTATGAATAAAGAAATTTAAAATAAAATAAACAAACATTTTTGACATAAGCAATTTAACTTCTCATATTAGACATGTCCTATCAGAAAAATAAATTATATATATTTTTTAAATGACGCCAAGTCGTCCAACTGTCATTTATCTAATGCAAAAGAATTTTAAAAAATAGATGATGTAATCATTGTTAAAAGTTTCGCGATTAAATTATTTGCACTTCATTCACTTAATATTAAATTATTTCAATTTATTTTAAAAAGAATATTCCTTTTAGAATTATTTAATCTATATTAATTCAGATAATTGCTATAAAATAAAATAAATAAAATCTAGTCTTTATTTAACGAAATATCATAATTATAATCAGAAAGTTATAGAAATGAGAAAAAAGTAATTTCCCTTTGTTGCTTTAAAAATAATTCATAAATTATGAAAAAGTATATATTCTGCTTTTTATGAATTTAATATAAAATTATAAAATATATATCCAATTATTCCTTTTTTTTCATAAAAGTTGGATTTTTTCACACTTTTTTTGAAATCTATTATCTGTAAAACTTTCTTGAAATTGCCCTCTTTGTACTGTCAAATGCTATTAGTTTTTCCAGTATAGCGTAAGGGAATATAAATTTCCTGGCCGCGAGGGGGCGCCATGCAGGCTAAACGTTAGTACGTTTATAGCGCTTTTTGAAATTAAAAACGGCATGTCTCTGACTCTGCCCATCTTAGCTAAATCAATGATGACATCAGAGAGTGAAAAAATATAGCGTGAGTGCTTATTATTATAGCGTGAGTGCCCCTTAGCTTCACTACGCTACAAGCTTTTCTTCTTGTAAAGACATTTTAATAGATTCTTCATTGACATCTCCATCACTCAATATATTGTCTTTAATATATTTTATAATATTTTGCAACATGACATTTTCCGTATGATATTCTACTGTCACAATCTTTCACAATGTGCAATTAATCAATCAAGTTGTACATCACCAGAAATGTACTTGTATGGCATGTACTTGTATCACGGCATTAAGAATGATATTATCGACTTCAGAAATCTTGAACTCTTCCCACAAGTACCTTCGTTCTTATAAAAGCAAAGCAAAACATTTCATAAAGTCATTTTCTTAAGAAAATTTTTGTTACAATCTCAAAATTAAGTGAAATTTAATATAATTAATGATAGCTATTAAAAAATTAAAACTTTTATTTGTTGAATTCTAATGGAATATTCAAAGGCATGATAACTGCCCTAATTGCATTTCTAGATTTAAAAAAAAAAAAATTGAAGCAAATAAATTTTATGACATTTTTTTTTCTAATATGAATATTTCTACATATTTCGAACATAAATTACTGTCAAAACTTGATCATTAACTATGTTTATTTATTCACATGAAATAAGTTAAAGTAATCAATCTCAGCCAGAACAATTTTAATTTTGATTCTTTGACCAAGCTTGAAAAATATTCTAGGTTTTCTAAATTTTTGCTCAACAGTAAAAAAATTATATTTAAAAATCTAAAAATGAACTATCGACAACCATTTAAAAAAAAAAGAACTAAACTTATAGAATGTAATCCTTTCAATACACTCAATATTAATAAATTCAATTGAAGAAAAAGAATGATAAATATACCAACAAAGAAATGTTTTTTGTAATTTTCGAAAAGTTTGATTTATTTTAAGATAATTTGTCCGTTCTACAATTTATATCCTCTATACTTTCTTCCCTGACCAATCAGTGATTTATATTGAAAATTTGATCACTTTAGTTATAGATTTCGGTTTATATATATTTAAAATCATGTTTTAACGAAGTCAAAATTCAAATTACTGTTTCTAAAATTTGTTCAAATAAAAATTTGAATATTCGTGATAAAAACTAATTATTTCTATATATCTGCATTTAATGGAAAGTTTTTAGAACATATTTAAAACTTCTTTTCCAATAAAATATTTTTAATATTTTTCAAAACTATTTTTATTCTTGCATTTAAATATAAAAAATATTTACACTAAATATTGTTGCAAATCATGAGAGATACTAAAATAAAAAATTTTGTATATAGTAAACTTAAATTTCTTAGAATTTTAGTTTAACTTGCAAAATAATTTGTAAATAAAATTTTTTAATGATAATAATAAAATCTTCTATCGATTGTATATGGTCATTCTAATGTTCATATTATATGTTTTTTTCCCAAACCCAAGGGAATTTTGTTAAAAATTTGGAATTAAATATGTGTTTGTCCAATCTCAAATGTTTTAATTCAATCTTTTATACGCAATTCGTATTTCTACAACAAAAGTAAACTAGTTGTCCAATCCCAAATGTTTTCATTCAATCCTTTATACGTAATTCATGTTTCCACAGCAAAGGGAAACTTTTTTTTTAAAGTTTCGAAATAACTAGATCGTGGGAAGAAAATTATGATCACAAGTGTGCATCGAGTGGCCTGCGTTTTCGATCTAAGCACTTTGATCAGATAGATCTACGTAACGATCATGATCTTTTGACTAGCCCTGACAAAGCATAACAAAAAGATAAACAAACATTCATTCAACATTTTCTCTTAGCTCAACTAATATCATATTCATTTGAGAATATATCAGATTAGTTGAGCCATTTCATTCAAAGAAAAAAAAAGAATTAATGTGGCAAAGATGTGCACAAATATGATCAATTAATAGTTGATGAAAAATTATGGAACGAAAAATCATCATTCTCTGAATGTATTCAAGTTCACTCTAATAGAACATCCTAATATCAACTACATCATCTAATTTAAAATTTTTAATCTTCGGAGAAATTAAAATTTTGCTTTGTTAACATTTTTTGGTGATAAATGCATTGCAAAAAAAATTATGCATTTACATTAACATAGAAAATGTTTATGTTCCTCATTAATAGTTATAAATTCTTTTTTTGAAAAACAATGCAAAAAATTGATGTTGAACTAAAAAATAAATAAATACAACACTTAGAAAAAAAATTTTAATTTGATAATATCATATTGATTATAACTTTAAATTGTTGATTAAATAATATTCATTATAATAATCTCAAAAATTTATTTTTCTCTATATATCGATCTCAAATTTTATTCTCTTAGTGGAATTAATATTTTTAATGATATTTTTATATCCTGCTTTTATTTACTTAAAATCGGTTAAACAGAAATTTTTTTAACTATTTTTGAAAATATCGATGCAATTATTGCTAATAGTAAAACTGATATAGAAAGTAGCACATTCTTAATTCTAGTCTAACGAAATGTAATTAACATTCTTAAAAAAAGAAAATAAAGAAATTGATCGGTTAAAAATTCATTCTAATTACCTTGAAAAATAGAAGAGATTTACATATTTTCCTTAGTGGAGGAATACTTTCAAAAACATCCTTTTACGAATACTTTCGGAAACAATATTTTTCTTTCACGGATTTAAATAAAAAAATGACGCTGA
Organism: Argiope bruennichi; assembly: GCF_947563725.1. NCBI lineage: Eukaryota > Metazoa > Arthropoda > Arachnida > Araneae > Araneidae > Argiope > Argiope bruennichi. The sequence goes on along the minus strand of NC_079152.1, from coordinate 108,483,860 downwards.
ATTTCTCAGTTTTGGACGTTGAAAGATCTAAATTACATTCACTAGATTCGCTCATGAAGAATCTCTTGGTGAGAATCCTTTCAAATCCGCAAACCGATACCTGCTCTATATGATAGAATTTATCTTTGGTAAATGTTTGATGAGACTATGAAAGGTTGACAGATGCTGCACAGTACAGGAAAGTAAAACAAATGACGTTGGCAAGTGACGACCTTACTTCATGATAAAAATATTTTAAAAAAAGATCACATGCACATGAAGCCGTAATCTTTTTAATGTTCTCTGCTGCTATTTTTATATTCAACAGATCTTGTACATAGAGATTTCGTAGATGCATAATTGGACAAACTTCGTATTACTGTGTAAGAGATATAAATTGAAAATAATACAAGGCTTTCATGACAATTACTACGGTTTGTCCTGAAATAATATTCTTTTGATGAGTCAAGGTAGGAACTTCTAATTTAGCATAATTTCAAATGTTTTATATATTAAGAAATATATCAAAGCTCAATATTTCTATGTTCTTATATACTTTCTTTTTTTCCAAAAGCGAATACATTGAAGAGAAATTTCAATGTCAAAAAATGTTTGCGTATCATCTGAATTATTATAGATTTTACAGTTAAATTAGTTTATGCAGAATTATTACAAAAAGAATTTTCCAAGTGATCAATTAATTTTTTTTAAATTTATTAACAAATTTAAATTCAGTGTCAATATAAATTTTATTCAAAGCTGCTTTTTAAATAAAGTAAATAGCATTCAGATTGTAATTTTTATATAATCATCAGCATTCACAGTAAATATCATGAAGACATTTAAGTTAAAATAATACTTTTAAAATGATTAATAATTTTATTAATTTCTAAATATAATTTAACATTTTAATAAAACTACAAAAAAATATTTAACTTTATATCGATTTACATCTAATCTTTTGAAATTTAATTTCTGAAAATCTGCCTATCGTATTGCATATAACGTATATAATATTTCAATCTCATTGACCTTTATTTCTATGACAATGCTAATAAATAACATTTTTTAGATTTTAAATGAAACATTTAATAAGAATATCATAAGTTTTATCATTATATCGTTATGTTTTCGTAAATATCAATTTTCTGTACTTAAGTATCCGTCCATATAGTATTTAATTAAATAATAATCAAGCAATAACAAGACATTTTATTTTTTATTTTCCTTTTATTTATTTATTTATTTGCACATTTTTGTTCTGAATGAAGTGGTTTGGAAACAACAATTATTTATCACTAACGACATTTCATTGAAATGGAATATTCTCAAATATTAACCTTCCACCTTTTTTCTTATTTAATTGAGAATGGGTTCCTAATCTGGATTCTTCTTGTTTCTCTGTGTAAAACCGTTGTTACACCTTGTTATTTTACATCATTTAATTAATATATCTAGAACATAAAAAATTACTCAGTTGTAAAAAATAATATTTAGTAAGAAGACTGTTGAAAATTTGATGTATACATTTAATTCATCGCTTAGTTCGTAATACCTAGTGGCGGATTTTCTGTATCGATTAAGTAGCGAATTTCCAACTGTGCAGACTACACAAATGCCTAAGGCTGCAAGCGGGACGATTAAAAATTTTATTTTCGTAGATGCATAAATAAGTTAGCAAAAAAAATACAAATTCTATGAATAATAAATATTGATATAATATTAACGCTTTATCAAATATAATTGATTAGGTTTCTATATGTTTCATTACGTTCGCTTAGATATTGAACATATAAACCCGAGCATTCACTTCAATAATAGTGTATTCAAGCATGGATGCCGGACAGTCTGGGGTCATAACAAATAAATAAAAACAAGCACATGTCGATAAAGATAACGATTTTTTTTTTATCTCTAGCTATCAAAAACAAAGATAAGAAAAAGCAGAACTGGAACAAGGAGGATGATATTTTGTCTGTATTCCTTTTCGAAACTTCTTAATAGAAGTGAATAGTTTTGAAAACAGGATCGTTTTATACGATGGGTTGATTGGATGTAGATATCTTTATTTTATTTATGTTATACAATATGCTCTTGAACTGCTTTGAAAATCGGAGTATACAATTTGCCAAACTGTAAAGCGTTCATCAGAGATGAAGAGACTTCCCCCCCCCCTTTATTTAATATCATTATCAATGTTATTATTTATTATCATTATTATTATTTATTTACTATTATTATCATTAGGTCATTGCTACTCAAATCCCAAGTTAGTCTTCTTTTTCATCACAACCGACTACTCCATTGAACGAAGCAGTATTTGTTGTGGCCGACTGCCTAGTTAGAATCTAATGGGGAGTCAAATTACTCCAATCCAGGGAGATTAAATTTGTTAATGTGGTCCCTGTTTCGATACCTTTCTTATTTTAAATACCGGATTATTATTTAAAACAAATCAATTGACTTCAAAGATCAGTAATTTTAAAAATCAAGGCTATCGAATGTAATATATAAATGAAAAAAACTAAGTTAACTGTTATGAATTAAAACTATCATTAACAATGAAAGGAGATTCTACTTCGCTTATGTGTCTCCACCGCTCACTACAAGTCATTTTCAAATTTCATGCAGCTGACTCGTTACATTTTTGAGTTATCGTCTTTATGAAGAGACATAATTTCGTGAATGTACTATTTCTCAAACGTAGTGCGGTTAAAAAAAAAAAAAAAAAAAAAAAAAAAAAAGATTCTTCAAAATCTCAATGTTGATTTTTTTTTCTCGATTTCAATTCTTTCTGTCTGAATATTGCGTAAAAAAGAGAATATTAACAGAAAGAAAAAAAAAAACTTTTCTAGGAATAGTTTATTGTTTCCTCCTTGATAGAAATTTGGACTGAATATTCAATAATAATAATTTACATAAAAACAAATAAGGTAAAAAGTAGGATTTTTCATATAATTTTGCTTATTCCTTGGGGTTGAATAAAAAAAAAACTATATTATGTTCCAAACTATATTCCTTCCAAACTATATTATGTTCCAAGTCGATAGCTTTTGGTGAAAGGGTCTGATCTATAGAGCGTCAAAACACCTTCACACACATACTGTACACACACACATACACTCACACCTTCATCTTTCTTATTAGCATAGATTAAAGCAGGTAATGGTTTATTCAGTATTATCTGTGTTATCTCCTCATAACGTTTATGTGGTTCTTTTTCGTTTCTTAAAAAAGCATTGTTTATCAATACTTAAAACATCATTTGTATCTTCCTTCAGGATACGGACGTAAAACGGCATATGAATAAAAAAAAAAAATAATCGAAACTTTAAAAAATTACTTTGATCATTATATATTTAATACTAATTAATGTCTATATGTTACAAATTTATTTAAAGATAAAAGCTTTGAAGTTTTTTAAATAATACCAGTGTATTATTAAAAAAGAGTTATTAAATTTTAATCTCACAAAATCATCAAAAAATGATAAAAATATTACCACTTTTGCATATTTTAAATACTAATTTCAACTTTCTTTATATAAACTTTGCATAATGTAAATTAAATATTTTAACGATACAATAGTTACGAATGAATTGGAACTGTGATAAAACGATGTAGAAATACAAACGCCGCATAAATTAAAAGCGTATAAACGGGGATTTATTGTCTTTCAGCTGATGGAATCAAAAGAAATTATTATTTTGGATAACATTTATTTTTGAATATTAACACAAAATATATACTTTAAAACATAGATGATAATTGCAGTCTTTAGTAGATCTAAGTAATATTAACAAACACAAAAAAAATGTAAATATTATTAAACATTAAAATTTAAAACCTAATAGCATAAACATGCATATTGTTTTATTTAAAACAAACGTTAATTATACTATAAATAATTTGTTACTATTATTGTTATTTTATTCTATTTAGTTACCTATTTAATTATTTTTTCTAATTCTGTTCTCTTTTTTTCTTTCAGGAGAAAGAGAATGAAGAGAGATAATGGAACCTTTGAACAGAAATTTTCTACTTCAGTATAGAAAAGCTTTTTTTACTGATATCCCAATGAGATCAGTTTCCAAAATTTTTCTTTAGACGAATTTTTGATTTTACTTACCTAAAAATGTCCGAAGATAGCACAAACGGGACTTTATTTGATGGCTGCAATGCCACTCCAGAAAATGTTACTGTGAATACATACACAGCTTTTCAAACAACTTTAATAGCGACTGTAACAACACTTCTGAGTTTAGTGACAATCATTGGTAATGTATTAGTTATGGTTTCTTTCAACATGGATAAAAGGCTCCAAACTGTTAATAACTATTTCTTATTAAGTTTGGCAGTGGCGGATTTTATGATTGGTTTATTTTCCATGCCTCTTTTCACCACATATACACTGATGGAAGGATGGACCTTAGGACCAGTCGTTTGCGATCTTTGGCTTGCACTGGATTACTTATGTAGCAACGCTTCTGTTCTTAACTTGCTTATGATCAGTTTCGATCGTTATTTTTCCATTACGAATCCTTTCTTATACAGAGCAAAACGTAACAGTCGCATGGCAGCAATAATGATAGCCTGTGCTTGGGTTATATCTTTCTTGACTTGGCCACCTTGGATTCTTGCTTGGCCTTACATAGAAGGCAAAAGATCTGTTCCAGACAATAAATGCTATATTCAGTTCCTTGAGACCAATTCATACATTACTGTTATAACCGCTTTAATCGCTTTTTATGTGCCCGTCATCGTAATGTGCGTACTTTATTATAAGATATGGAGAGCAACAGAAATACGAAAGCAGTTCATCTCTGATATGAATTCCGAAAATGAACAGTCTAGACCGTCTAAGGAAAGCTATACAGGTGCTCCTGCTGCAGAAGACCAGACTTGCAAACACCAAGTCAAAAGATTTCTTATTACTTTATGCAATGTGGATTGCGACGATATTGCTGAAGATGAGAACCTGAGTCCTGGAGTAAATACACCAAGTTCAGCAGAAACGCCAATCCAGTCTTCCAGAACAACTTCGGTGTCTCTTCGCCCTGATCAAATTGCGTATCTTGATTCTTTAGTTAATAAAGAAAGAGAAACCAAAAATCAGTCTGATTCAATTTATACCGTTTTGATTCGATTACCTGAACAAACCAATTCTGAAACTGAACTTCAACCGTCTGTTACTATGATACCTGGTGAAATTCCAAAGTTTCCAGCTCCGATGAGACCTTCATTGAGCACGAGTGCTCTTATGGCTCATTCTGTGACAAATTCTTCTATTGCTCGATGTAGTTCTACTGAAGTTCTCAATGCCACTCATCTCGCTGCAACAGCTGGAAGGCAAGTCAGACTACCAAGACCTAATCTGAAGAAAAAAAACAATAAGGCTCCTGATCCTAAAAAGAACGATCGAAAGGCTGCGCGAACTCTGAGCGCCATTTTGGCTGCTTTTATAGTCACATGGACTCCATATAACGTCCTTGTTCTTGTGAAAAGCGTGGAGACTTTTGTAAGCTGCAACGATATCATACCTCAAGGACTATGGGATTTCTCTTATTACCTTTGCTACATTAACAGTATGGTAAATCCTATATGCTATGCTCTCGCCAATGTTAACTTCAGGAAAACTTATTGGAGAATACTAACTTGCACTTGGAAGAAGCAATCAAAGTTAAGTATTATTCGTGGTCTTCATAAAAGGGCATCCTGACATAAGGTTGACAGAAGGGTCATGAAGCATTCAGCAAATACGAAGAACAAAGTACAGTCGAACCCGGTATCATATCCAAAGGAGATGGTAACATACCGTTTGGCTAAGGATCCACCAAAGAAAGAAAATGATGTAACTGATATGGAATGTTAAGTTCTTCACATGCGTGATGGTCAGTTTGGCCCTTTTGAGAATTTTCAAAGCTAAATTGGCTGCAAACTGATTGTGAAGTCATGCACTCAAATGTCAATAGTTAATATGTATCGAATTTTACAAAAGACATAAGTTTTACTTGTTAATATAGCTCAATAATTGCATAATTGCAATATCATCTCATTATGAAAACGGACAGAAACATAAATTAACAAATAAAGATTTTTTTTTCCATTGATTTAACAGGTTCAGTTAATATATTACTTTTTCTTTATCTTAAATTTAGATTATATCTTGGAAAATAAAAATGTTAATTACCTAGTGTACATATTTGCTAGTTTTTGTATTATGCTGATTGAGAACTTATTTCATTGATAGTTGAGTGTAACTATATGTAAGGAAGGTTTTTTAAAGTACGTTTAGTGTCTGTATTTCTGTAATAAATCTGAGTCTATTCCGTCTGGGTACTGATCATGTTAACCACGAATAATAAAATAATTGTCCAGCAAATTAAGACATAAAAAATTAAAAAAATTAATTCATTTTAGGGATAAAAAACAAATATTTTTGTAACTTTTTATTACTCAAATTTAACTTTTAAAAGTTTTAGCAAAAGGAAAAAGATGTTTCCAAAAGACTATAAAACATGACGTGCATCTTTGTATTTACTTATTGAATATTCTTAACATAATAGAGAACACTTTTATAAACAAAAAACATGATGTTTGTACACAAATTCGTCAAAGAACAAAACTGAGATATAAAATTTTTAATGTTTCGAGGTTTTAAAATTTTTTTGTTGTTTTTTAAGAATATATAGTTATATGTGAATTCTTTTAAAGCTGACAAAATGTTATCTGAAGTGATTTTTCTTATCCTGCTCTGTCAGGATAATGTTGAGCTTGAAGAAAATAAAATACCTTCACAATTATAAAACTCCATCGTCACTCGGCATTAAACGTTTTTGTATTAGGTACGTTTAAGCTTAAAATGTTACTAAAATGAAACATAACATCGTTAAAGACATTGTTTAAGATATATAGAAAGAGATAAAATAATCTGGTCAGTTTATAATATAATTCACGTCAATTTCAATATTAAAGATTTCAAAAACTAAGAATATAGAACTAAGAATCAGTTAAAGAAATCTAAATGGTAACACATTTAAGAAAATTATAAGAGTAAACAGAAAATATTTGGCATAAATTGATAATTTTTGCTTTTAAAAACATTCACTTTTAAATCAAAAATAATATCAAATTCAAATATGTATCAAGCAGTATCAATTTTCAAATTACGATGAGTCCTATAGCTTGAATGTTTTCCCTAAAATTACACTTTTTACTTGACTTTTTAGACATTCCTTGAAGTGCCATATGAAATTGTTAAATGAACGAATAAAAAAATGGGAAAGAAAATTATATACTGGAACTTTATTAAATTCGAAATGATTTATTGTTGATATATATTAATAATTGTATAAAAAGCATTTTTTTTTTTTTTTATTATAAAGAAATTGAGGTTTGTTTAGGATTGCACTATACAATATGAATGGCAAAACCATTATGAATTCTTACTTGCTCAGATTTAAAAGATACGTGTATGTATGTTTCAATTATTGTTATGTACATATTTCAACAATGTAACTTTATAGTATCGCACCATCACTTTTTGAATTGTGGTAATTGTGTATCTGGTTGTTCAATGTTATATATGAACTCACAAGAAAGAAAAGAATTTGAAATTCTTTTTGAAGTATCATACTTTATTTATGAGCTTTTTGTATTTTGTAACGAATATGTCTCTTTAGTATTTTCGTAATCATTATTATTTTCTATTTTCTGGTCTCTGTCCATTTAACATTCCATGCCCCAAATGTATGTCGAGAAGTTTTTATTTTGTTATATAATGTATTTGGCATGCCTTTATTTAAATAAATGTTCTCTAAATGTGTAGATTATTTAAAGAACATGGTGCGTTTTTATATATATATATACTTCATATCGGACTCAGAATCTTAATTTATCTATGTAAATACAATGCGATAATCGTGTGCTTGTTTTTAAGGTGCTGGTTGTTTTGTAAACATGTTCTCAGTTTCTTTTAGTAGAAGTAGTATACGTGTTATATAATCTGTTGTCTGTTTGGAATATTTATAGTATATCATCTACTGTTGTGTATAAAAGTTTTATAATTTCAGTTAAAATGCTGCCTAAAATGTACAGTTAGACAGGAATCATGAGTGCTTCAAGAAAAATATCTATTTCAGCGTTTTGAAATGTGTACAAGCAAAAAAAAAAGGTATCTGCTTACCTACAGATTTCTGATGGTGCTTTCTTATTATGAAGAACTAAATTTAATGAACTGTGCAATAGTAAATATCATAGATAACAACAAAATTTAGTATTTGGCTACGCTGATGTAGAAATTGATGGAAGCTACCACCGCAATGATGTACAGTCTAGATTTTAGATAGAAAGAATATCAAGAATCTAATAACTGGGCCGATATGTTAGGAAAGTCAATCTGAATGTTTTTTGTTTTTTCTATTTGTAGTCCCGTAGAGGTCAATTGATGTTGAAATCTGTTTGCTCAAAGGTCAGGTACCTAATATCCATAAAAAAGCTCTTAGATGTTATGATAAAAACTGCATTTACATATGTGTTGACTGCTCACACTTTTGTAATATGCTACGAACAGTAGCGACATTTCTGGTATTTGTGACGTAAATGTTCTGGTATCAGTTTAATTGATGATAATAAATCAAATCATTGTGTATGTATTTGAATATTTTATTTTTTCTCTTATTGTATATTTTTTATCTTTTATTATAAGTTTTACCAACAAAAGGAATATTAACAAAACTCATTTTTTACATTGCATTCGTCAAAAAAATTACTTCGGAATTTTGATGATTTCCCCGCTTTACACCTTCCTGAGTGGAGGAGGAGGAAAACATTTTTAGAATTTATGTCTGTCTCTTTTTTGGATAGCCCATGAACACTATTATTAAAAAAGCAAAAATTCTGGAGGAATTAAATTTTATATACTTAGTATCAAAACTATTTATTTCTATAAACTTTTAGATGAAACTTGCCAATGGAAACTGCATCTATGTTTCTTTATATTCATGATCGTTAAAAAAGACAACAAATCTATAAGTTGAAATTTAATATATGGTTAATCCTTTATAATTAGTACTGCAAACCTGAGTCCCATTTCAGGTTATATCCGTCTACAGAATGATTGTCTGCCAGTCAATAATTAGATGAGTAACTTTTAAAGTATGATCTTTACAATAAAAGCGTCAATCTATATCTAATATTGGACTAAATCTTAGAAACAGACAAAGTTAATTTCTGTCTTTTTGTTGGTCTGTCGATGCGTTTGTGGCATTACTCAAAAATGCAATTAGTAAGATAAATAAATTCTGTCGTATTATTGTAATTTTAGTTATATATCAAATTTTGAATCATATCGATTGAAAAGCAAGTCCCAAAATGAATATTCGAATCTCTTCAATGTACTTCAAATTTACACATGAAACAAGTCCTATTATATTTGTAGAAAGACAAAAAAAGAACATGCCCTTTTATTGAGAGTTAAAAAAAAAGAAAAACAGAATCGATTCACGCTTAGATGTTACATATGTATTCTATTTCACTTTTGAATTCTCTGCTGACTTTGCATTAAGAAAAGAATAACACCGAATGTAATTGTATATTTGGTGACTTGCCACGTGGTGCGTTTGTCACGTGTATGTAATATCACATGAACAGGTCTTCCTTTTCTAAAGCAAATTTTTTTTTATATTAATCTATAACATAACTGTCATTTAAATATATGGCGTTGAAGTTCAAATTAATTTAATTCCTGGTAATTATAATCAGAATAACATGAAAATTTTTTATATCATAAATGGTTAGAAAATATAGTCATTTTATTAGTCTAATGACCATTACTCCTACCATCAATTTTCATGGTAAACCTTTGTAGTTAAGCAAACAATTTCCTAGGATTATTATTCCTGTCTTTTAAAAAAAACTCAATCCTTTTACAATAAGCTTGATTTGACTTTTAGAAATGTCACACATTAATATTGCTATTCTCAACCTAAGATTCCTATAATATCGTCATTTTTATTTCACACTAAAACTGTGATGATTGAAGTAAAGTTGAAAAGACAAGAAAAAATATTTTAAAATTAGTATTTTATTTAAATATTTAAAGGAATTTTTACTTCCACTTTTAATTTTTACTCTCAAATTTAATATTTTTCATATAACTTTTTTAGAGTAATATAGTCGTTGAAAATTATTCCACCATGTTCCTAATTTTCTCAAAAAAAAAAAAATCCATTTCTACTGGAGTTCTAGGTAATTTACATTTTTAAAAAGCAATAATTTCCGAAGTGAAAAGCTCTACCTTTTAATAAATTGAACTTATTTAATTTTATTTAAAATGAATCAAATGTAAATAAAGAAGGATTACGAATCCAAAATGTTGACAAAATGCAGACAATTTAAAAGTTTGAAACTATTTTCTGAATTCTTAAATAACTAGTAAAATTGAGATGTTATTCCAAAGGCTCAATGTGTGAACAAACGTTTAATGCAATAAACAAAAAGAATTTTATTTTGCTTCGTTAAACCAACAATTGCCTTGTGGATATTCTGTTCACAAACCAATCATTTGTTTATATCCGCTTCCATATATTAGTAAATTACTCATTTGTATGATTCTGCGAAAGATACATAAATGAAAGTAATAGAAATTTCAACATAATTTATGAAGCCATATTCTGAAATTTTAATTATATCTATTTATCATTCCGATAGTATAAAATTAATGTAGTTAGTATTTCAAAAGTATGATTTACAGACTGTCGTAAAGATATTTCAGCCATTTGAATATATTTGTTGATTTTATTTAATTATGATAATTCTGTTTGATTTATTTAAAATAATTCTTTAAAAAGAACATTTCACCAAGTCAGTATATTAATTGAATGTACTCACACTGCTACATGATTTGATTATAACTATTCTGTAGCTAATATAAAAATTGATTAAAAGAATCGAATTGATTAAAGAATACTTAAAGATTAAAAGAATACTTTAAAGACAAATACATGATAAAAAAGGAGCATGAATTTATATTTCCTCAATCATTTCTTTTTATTTAATTCGTTCTGCTGACCTATATTTAAAATTATGGAATGAATTTCAATTCAATGACACATCTTGAGATAAAGTGCAAAGAAATTCAAGATACTGAAAAGCTGCATTTTCTTTTTTATTGTTTACATTTTTTTATTTATCTTTTATATATTAATAGTTTTATCCTCACAGCGAGTAGTTATGTATATTCCCGAGCGAAATCCTATATATTAAAAGCAAGAAATTTTTTACTTTTATCAATCTTTTGCATTTTTACGCGATTCTTGTTAAAATTTGTTGTAAAATATTTTTTTAAAAAGGAATTTGAAAAGATGAGTATTACATTAAAGATTATATGTTAATTCTATAGAAATACATGGCTTATTTTCGACTAGGCAAACATGGTTCAGTATCCCTGATTTGAGAAGGTCAACTGACAGAAAAATTTAAAAAAAATCATTTTCATAATTTTTTCATTTAAATAATTTTTTAAAAAATATGAATTATAAAACATTAGAATAATATTACAATCTGTAAAGTAAATTCATCAGATTACTATCTTTTTTCCATTATGTTCCTTTAGTTATTAAAGTGTTAATACTCAAGAAAATTTGTGATTTTGAATTTTATATATTACCAGTCACAAATTTTCTTGACAATCTGTATGAGGTTAGGAATCTGTAGAGGGCTATAAGTTTATTTATACTTTGTATTTTATATTTATATATATAAGTATTTTATACTTTTTAGTCCATTTTAAAAATGTGGTATATTAAAAAAATTATTTTAACATGCTCTGATTGAAGAGAAAAAATATTAATAATCTAATCTAAAGACATTAATAAATTAAAAATACATGTAGAGTCATTGACATGTGGAAAATTTTACTACATTTTAAACTGTGCGAAACTATTAAACAATGACAGAAAAAAAATTTGCTCTAAATATATACTAAATATCTAACCAAACGTTCATCAAAAGATTCAGCCCTCTATTGAAATGATATAAAAGTCTTCAGTTCTCTGACCAAGCAATGGTCCACTCACATGTCCTTTTTTTTTTTTCTCACTTTGAGGGATCACTCCGTCAAAGCGTGTTCCATGTCCCCATTCTAGCCACATCACTTTAATTTACACATCAAATTGTCATCCTTCAGGAATACAGTTTCGGTATCATTTCTACATCTCAAGAATGAATTAATCAATAATTAGAAAATTTTCCTCATACTGCACCTTCTGATAACTTAATCTAGAAAACTAGTCAAACTTTTTCAGAAAATCACAATTTTCTGCCATTCTTGCTCAATACGAGATATTTTCTGGTCACAGTCATTAGATCACTAAATGGAAGGAGCTGGAACTTGCAGAAGGTAAAGGAAGACGATTTTTCAATAAAAGTTATGAACTAAGAAAAAAAATTGTGGTAATTTATTTATTTTTACTTTGACCCTATTTCCGCCTTTAAACTTACCCGTCCAACTAACAAAATTGATCAATACAAGTGAATTATTGATCAACTAGAAATGGCAGACTTTATATGTATTTAGACATAGGAGATCCTATTTTGATCAATTTCGGGATCACTACTAGAAGCGACTACTGTATTATTGAATCAGTTTATTAACAGTAGAGTAATAATCGATTATTTATTTGCAGTAAGTCCTTTTATTTACAGATAATTAATAAGTAAAAGATTTTTAAGTAGAAGCTTATTTGGCATTAAGAATGCAAACATCGAATTAAAAAAACAACACCTAAGTTATGAGAGCAACGATTGGTTTTTTTTATTTGTTATCACGGGATGATTTATAATAAACTTCTGACATGGCACACACACTTTACTTTAAAATATTGTATTTGTAAAAAATTAAATTTAACCTCATTCAGGCAAAACGTCCTGAAAATGCAAGTGAAATAAGCCTTTCTCAACATATTACACTAATAGAGAAAATCTTATAATCATATACTCGTACCCACTCCTTGATGCGATTCCGTTGATCTACGGGCATTTCACTTCGGTTAATTGAGTTTTTGACTATCGCAATCAAGAAGAGTTAAAATGATGTTTCAGCTAGAATGGGTCTAAGAAATGCTTTTGGACTGTAAAAAAGTTAATAAATCATTCGCAGAGGTTCAGATTTAAATGTATTTTATCATAGGTAAACTATCGTAGTCTTGCAGCTGAGCATTTCTTCAATGGTGTAACTGGGTTTCTGTTCTCATACTATAATAATGGCAACAAAAAGTGTATTAATGGTGGAGAAATGAGCAAAGAGCTAGCGTTCATATCTCTTTAAAAAATATGAAATCCTAGATTGCCATATATGTCAAAAAGTAATCACTGGCATTCCTTCACTCGATTGGTCATTTATTTTAATGTAGGGCAAAGCAGAAATGTTTTGGAGAATGCAATTCATCAATAGTTGTTGATTATGACATTGTAAAATAAATTTGTAAAACGGTATTGTAGAATTTGGTTTTCTAGTGTTTTCCGCCAAGGTTCCATTTCTGCCTCGACGTCACCATCGTTTACACAAAAATTGTTACTTGTTGGAATGAAATCCGATTTCTCTTACATCATATGGACAGGTAGAAAACCTATAGTACATAATATGAACAGGTAGGAAGGCAGTAGCTGGTCATATATCTTCCAACAGCTCCAATTTGTGCAAAATGTAGTATTGTAATTTCAGTTTGGCATATCTTATGTGAATGCCCTAAATACCGCTTTCTAAGAATAAAATATTTCTGCAATGATTATCCAAATTTGAAAGATATAATTGGCGAACCTTACCATATTAATGTATTTTCATTTTTACTTGACATCAATTTCATGCATAATATCTAATTTCCATTTTCACTTTGTTATTTTAACTTTACATCCTCTTACTGTAATGAGTATATTTTTTGTATTTTAAGTTAACTCGAGTTTGGCACAGCTTGGCCAGTATTGGCCCTTGTGCCATAAAAAACAATCAAATCAAATCATATATCTTCTGAGAGACATTCGCATCTATGCTTGTTGTAAATTGCACCATAAAAGTTATGGACAATCTAGATCTCATTACCAACTTAAAACATTTATTTGTGGTATCTATTTTATCAAACGGTAATGCATTCTTCCTGCAAGACAGTGTCTCCAGCACTAAAACCAGTATTTTGTTTTCATAATTTCAGGAGCATGATTCTTAATTTCCTTTACTGGCCAAGTTAGCAAATTCTTCGAATCTTAATTCAGTAAAGGATATGTGGGAAGCCATGGGATAGCTCTTTCAAAGGTAAAATATCTATCATTCTGAGAATATATTTAACTTTATCCCAGTTTATTAAGATTAAGTACTGCAAAAAGATTGAAACAAATAAAAATGCTTTAACCAAACAGAATAGAACTAAGCAGATAAAAAGTAAAAAAAACTTTATGACAAAAATTTTGTTAATTTATTCCGTTGTTGAGTGTTTTAAATAAGCATAAAACTTTTTTGAAGGTAATGTGGCAAAAAAATAATAATAATGACATTGGATTTCTAATTTCCAAGAATATTTATTTCATTATAAATGGTTACTCTATTTCTTTGATTTAACAAATAATTCTTTTAATAATCTATTGATTCAAGACTTAAAAGCGCGTTTTATTACCTAAAATTGCACCCTCTCCAAAGCAAAAAAAAGAAAAAAAAGCGATGACCCAATTAAATCTTTTTCTTTTATATACCATTCTACACTATTATTTTCTTTCCTAAAGTAGACAAAGCAACATGACGACAAAAAAAAAAAAGCTTCCGGAACATTCAGAAATGCGCCGAAACGCACTCTCCTCCAAAGCTTCGAAGATGGCTTGGTTATCATGGTGGTGCTTTTATTAATCTCAGGAAAAAAATTTCCGCCAAACAAAGGGGGGATTCACCAAATAAATCGTGATTAATGGCCTTACCCATCAAACAGCTTGTAAAATTAAGAAAAGTAGGAGAAAAACATGAACGTGGCGAGCATCTCATTTTGGAGGAGAACACATAAAATACCGATTTAAGAAACAAATGTTTTCAAGGTATGTAATTTACAAACACGCCCACACAAAAAAGCATAATAACATTTCCGAATTGTCTTTATTTTTAATTGAAAATTGGGACAATGTATTGAGCACAAAGAACTTAAAAAGTAATCAAAGAACAAAGGAACGAAAACCTTGAAATATGTACAGAAAAAATAGCAGTTATAAAAGACTATAATAAGTATAAAAAAATTCTAGAAGGAATGCAACTTTTTATGAATAATAGTAAAAATAATGGTGTTTCCTTTTAAACAAATTTTGATCAACACTCTATTTTACAGAACTTTTGAGACTATTTGTTTCCAGTACCATAAATATGAAATTTGTCACTGTGCATTTTAAAACAAACAGTAGTATTAATTCATCAAAAAATTCATCATTTATATCGTTGAAATCCAATGTAATACAGTAAAGTATCTTTAATAATATTCTGCATATTAAGTGGGAAACGAATAATTCTGAAAGTTAAAGGAATGTCTTGAATGTTGAACATAATATTTTAAAATTCAAATGCTACCTATGAAAAATCATCAAAATTTCAGTCTTTCTTTTATAGAATTTAGAAAAATGTGTTCTACACGTAAACATTCTTATTCTTCAAAAAATAAATTTTGAATGAGTTTCTACTACATATTTTGAATGAATTCTACTACATATTTCGTTTTATCTCTATTTTGATTATATAATTATACATCCATTTTATTGCAACAAATTCAGTGTGCGTAGGTAATAAAGTTTTTTATGAAGTATGATTATGAATAATATTCCCATAAAATTTTTAAGTGTTTTTTCATTAAAACAGTTCAGTTTTACGGATTACCTACAATTTTTACGATTATCAAAAATTATAATAAATATAATTTAAATATTTGAAAAATAATCATTATTCGAGAAACTGTAATCGATTGTTCTGCTAATGGTTGGAAGAACTACGCGCTTCGTGAAAAATAACTACACTCATGTCCATAAATTAAGGATAATTCAGAGTCACGCGGAAATCGAACTCTAAAATACATATATCAACCGTAAAATGACTACACACATCTTCAAAAATCATATGCAAATTGCAGGAAGCCACCATATGACATCGATAGCACGGCACAATGACGAGAGTGTAAGAGAGTGATGTATAAGGAATACAGGCAAAGAAGTAAAATTTTTCGCAGGCGCCTTATAAACCTTTCAGTGCATTAACCGCACAGTTATGACACAAAGGACGCATTTGGATAATTTTTTACGTGGTAGAATTATCGGCCATATGGAATGTGGGAGTACCCAGCTGGACGTATCCGAGGAACTTGGAATCGCCCAGAGTGTAATCTTCAGGCTTTGGCAACGATTCCAAGATGACGTATCCGAGGAACTTGGAATCGCCCAGAGTGTAATCTTCAGGCTTTGGCAACGATTCCAAGATGATGGTAATGTGAGTAGACGTTACAGCACAGGTCGTCCCCGAGTTACAACGCCGAATGAGAACCCGTATTTGGCAATTTCTGCCAAAAGAAACAAACGGAGCACAGCATCAGATCTGTTTCGTCAGCTCTCTTCAGCCATTGGTACGACAGTTTCAAAGCAGACCGTGTACAGACGCTTAGGGCAGATGGGTCTATATTCTTGTAGGCCTGTCAGATATGTTCCACTTATTGCAACTCACTGACGCCTGCGGTTAGCCTGGAGTAGAGAGCATGCATTGTGGACTCTGCAAAAGTGGGTTTGTGTGATGATTCCTGACGAGTCCAGGTTTAGCTTGTAGTCTGATTCTCGCCGGATTTTCATATGGAGAGTACCAGGTACCCGTTACCACCAAGAGAACATCATTGAACGCCACCGTTACGGTGGTGCAGGATTGCTCGTTTCTGGAGGAATAATTCTGGGTTCCAGAACTGACCTGCATGCTCAAATTGGAACCATGACAGGCCAAATCTATCGGGACGTCATTCTGGAACAACATGTACGTTTGTTTCGGGGCGCCATGGGCGCAGAATTCGTGTTTATGGATGACAACGCCCGTCCTCACTGTGCAAACATCGTAAACGAATACCTTCGATAGGAATATATCACCAGTATGGACTGACCAGCATTCTCACCGGACTTGAATCCAGTAGAATATGTGTGGGGCATGCTTGGCCGATGAATTGCAGCCCGTCAATCACCTCCTACATGTCTACCGGAACTTCGGAGAGCATTGCTTGATGAGTGGTGTAATATTCCCCAAAATCAGATCGATAATTTGATACTTAGCATGCCTAGACGTTGTACGGACTGCATTGCATCGTCTGGGAGACATGCTATGTATTAATCATCATACCAACCATGAAATATTGGGTTTTGTAAATATATATATATATCTTTTTTGTAATTTGCTCCAGGGACCAAAAAATCGCATTTTATATTAATGATATGAAACATATAGCATCTTTTTTGCTCTTTACCTTTTGTTTAAAAAATAGGCTTTACAAATAAGTCACATTTGTTTTGTTCTGACTCTTTCTTTTCCTGAACTTGCATTATCCTCAATTTATGGACATGAGTGTAATAAACTGAATCGTCACTTTGCTTAGAAAAAATGTTTTATTTGATTAAATTTATTAAATCTTAATTATTTATTCATTTTGTTTTGTATTAAATCGAATTTCTTATTGCAAATATTTTTGAATTTCAAGAAATTTTGTTGAAAAAAAACTTTTTTAAAGTCATTTTAAGATTTTCTTATTTTTATTTTACAAAAATAAAAATCATAACAGCGGCAAATAAATTCCAAACTTATCTCGCATTCTCGTTTCAAAAAATATACAGTACCATAGTCCAGAAAAAGGGTAGTAAAATTCTTAAGCAAGCATTGAGCGTAAATAAGAAAATATACGAAAATGGATTGTCTTTGAGTATGCCAAAATTTCTTGAGTGATAGCTTGACCGATACGTCAGAATCGAATTCTATATATTAAGTTAATTTATAGGAAATTGGAAAATTTATGGTATTATATAATGGGAAAATTTATGGAGAAGTACGAAAAAATTCACTAGAAATTTTTATATTTAGTGGAAATTTACAAAAGATTTATTTTATTAGATTTCCACTCATTTAATTTTTGTTCTCGCTAACCTTTTATAAACTTAATTGATCTTTTGAATGAACTGAAAAATTTAAAAATTATTCTAAGATCATTGAAGATAACATTATGAATATGTTTAAGCTTCCAGGGGGGGGGGCTTGTATATGACAGATAAAATAGATAAGAGTTTCGTTTTATGTCTTTTTATCCCAAAAGCATGACTTTTGCTAATGTGACAGATCCTTTCGGGGAATAATTCTTGACCATTTTTTGGAATTCGAGGCTTTAATGGAACACTTCGAATCTGCAACTTGTATTTCATAATCATTGACGAAAATTATTACTGTATCTTTTTTTTTCCTTCTTTCGCAGTAGAAAAATGAAATGTTTCAAAAGGAATGTAGCTCCAATCGACGTCTACATTATTTATTTAACAAACAATAAAAAAAAAGCCTGTAAAGATAGAAATGTCTACAACAGCTGTTAAACGTTCTTACGAAAGAACGTGTTGAGTGAAGAGCAGCTATTTTTTTACAAAGCCAAATAAAAGAGTTGCAAAGGAAACCAGAACTAAATTTTGAAATGGACGATACATCCGTCATCTGATGAAAAAGATACAAATCTGCAAAAGCGACAAGCATTCTGTAATTACAAGGCTTAGATTTAAAATTTGCCAGAAATTGAGATGTTTAGAGTATTCTAAACATAATTGTGTAGATTGCAAAGATGCAATAAAGTGAATATGGAGCTAACTTCTTGCATTTTATATAAAAATTTCATTTGGCTTTTTTTTTAATTTCCATATCATTTCTACCGTTTTGTAGTATAAATATAAATATTTCAAATGGAATATTGGCATTTGTATTTATTTTATTTTCGTGTTATTCAGCTAATTCTTTGGTCATTTTACATTGTATTGTTTCTTTCCATTTTTAAATAAAAATTCTTGAAAATAATTTTACTTATTAACTTTTAATTAACTAGAGTGGATGAAAAAGCACTGGACTGTTGGAAATTTTCAATTTACAATCGCAGTTTTTGAGTCCGGTCTGCTGATACTGTTTAATTCTATTAGGGAGGAATTTTTTTTAAAGAGATTCCAGAGTTAAAATTACTAAAGTTGTTGAAGAATTTAATATTGTCTTTCATAGTGAGCAAAGGATTACTGAAAAAGTGTTCTGTCTTAAAGAATGAAAATAGCAATTTTACGGATTCCTTGCCTAGAGAGTTTTGCTGTTTTTGACTGTTCTAAGTCATTTCTGTGGTTTCTTTGATACCAGAAAATTGTGAGAATGCAGTTTGTGGCATAGTGAATTGCAGTTCTACCTCTTCAGTTCATACCTCCACATGTATAGTATTCATTGTTTGGAAGCCCAAATTTTTTGAGATAGCAGACAGACTATGTTCTGTAAGGAAGATGGCTTCTTCTCTAACTATTGGATGAGGAACATTTTTGGATAATGTTAAATACACTTGAATACAAGAAAAGCTCTGCCTTTTTACCATAGATTATATATTGGTACTACAGTCAGTTAGTTCATTTATTAATAATGATATATATCTGATATAGAATCGGCACTCAATAGGAGATACTTGGTTTGAGGATTTCTTTAACGAAATTTTCCAAAATCTTATTTATCATTACGTTAATTATTTCTTCATAAATTATTGAAGAAAAATAGGATGGTTTTCTTTTATGTTCATTACCATACTTGGCTAAATGAAAAGTGGGAAACAAGTCATACACCAAGTTATCTTTCAAATTCCTAAATAATTTCAATTATACTGAGAACCAAGAAATTCATTATCCCTATAAAATGCAATCTACAAAAATTAATCACTGAAATCATTCTTTCTAAACCCTTAATCTAATATTCCTCTTCTTTATTGAACTGAATTCCTAACAGGTTGATGATTCATTCTTGATTTTTTTCATCTATTGATTAATATCTATATACAATTCAAAAATAAAATTTCAAATAGCATCTGTATATTATATTTTGAAGAAAAAAATTTCCTCTTTCGGCTCTTATTTCTAGAATAATATTAAAAAGAATTCCAGGGCATAAAGATGCTTCACTTCGAATGTCGGAAAATACTTTTTCATTATATTCTGCTAAATAATGTTAACGCAGCAGTCATTTGAAATTATGAAATTATATCTTTAGAATGTGATTATTTTTTGTCTAAGAATTTAAATTGAAAAGTATTAACAGTTATTTTCCGATATTCTCCCCTTTTTCGCTTAGAATTAGCTGAATTTTTCGAAAAATATTGCGTATATAGATCTAACATTTTTGCAACCTATTTCCTCCTGTATATAATAGGATTAAGTGGGAAAATTTCACCCAAATAAAATAAAAAATGATACTAAAATTGCACAATAAATTTCAAACAATTAGCTCAAAGCTTTTCCGACTTTTCATTCAGTTATTCTTGAATCAATGTCGTATTTAATCAGTTTGGGCCTTAGTGCACACTATGCGTGCACATCTCTAATAGAACCATTCAATTTAGTTACACATTGCAACATAATTTTAATTAGTCTACACATTAGCATTTATTTTAGGCTAAATTTTTATTCCAATAATTTTGAGTAAATGCATATATTTTTATATATTATTACTCAAAAAGATAGATATTCATGTCTGTATACAATGCAATTTAAGAAAACTTTCGATATCTATAAATACTGCAGTAAAAAAGTGAAAGCAATGGAGCATAAAAAAACCTGAGCAATCATACTTGATAAAGTACTAATATTTTATAATTTTGAATTTATATTTTTACAAATTTATTTATTTGATAATTAGGTCAATAATTTTAATCGATCTTCCTGAAGCCCCCTCCGCCCTCTAGATCAGCGACTTTAACTCTATGAGCCCGGCAAGCGTGCGAATTCAGTGCCTCTAAGTCCTGACCCCGTTTTTCGTGGGCGAAAGCAAAATAGAATCGTCTTTTCCTTCAGAGAGATAGCAGGAGGGGACACCTACTGAGCTATAATTGAAATGCATGGTCAGTTTTTACCCCATGGGGTTGTCGTTTACGGTTTGAATGAAGGGTATGCTTAATTTGCTGTTTCTGAATTTAAACTCACACGTGTTTCAACGATTTTAGGTGGTTTTTTTTTTTTTTTTGTTATAGGAAGGAAGGAAGGAATGAAGGTGTGTTCTCCGGCGTATGCTTTTGTTGTTATAGCATTATTAAGACAAAGTTTTAAAAATAAAATATGGATAAAGTGATTAAACACAAAACATTATTATCTTCGAATCTCCTTCGGATTTTTTTTTTAAGTGCATTTTCTTTCTTACGAAGTATGAAAACATGTAATGATAAAAAATAAAATTGGAATTTTAAGTTCGTAGTTGAGAATTACTGTTTATTATTATTCTTATTTTAAACCTATATATAAAGCATATGAAAATTATCATGAAGTCTTCAAAGAATGGGAAACTATTTTAGCAACAAAAATCTTGAAAATTCAAGCTTGTTTTTATTTTATAATTAATAAAAAAATAATTAAATTTAATAATTTATTTATTAAAGTAAAACTGTCCATGGTTATATTTGATTTCCAACTTACCAATAATATTTTTACAAACTTAGTAGATATAGTGCAATGTTAGATAAGGAATTGGCGGCTCAAAAAATGAAAGGATTCGAATGAAAAGGTTAAAAAGAACGCATCATTAAAATTTGTTATTTTGCCAAAATAAGGCAAAATTATTTTGCCAATATAAAATTTAAAGTATCTCTAATTACCAAATATCAGCAGTAATATAGAATGCAGTTTTTTAAAATCTCTTCCTTTCTTTATTCTATATTTAATTCCCTAGAAAACTACTTCAATAAAGATGATCGCGACGAGTATCTGAACACAATTCTGTCTTCTTTTGCTTCTTCGAAAAAGAAAAAAAAAAGAAAAAAAATGTATTTCCATATTATTAGTTAAAGTACATAATTAGAGGGGGAGGGTGCTTTGGCGATATATCACAGAAAAAAAAATTATCGCTCTCCATTCCTCAAATGATCATTTTATTTCCTCTCATAAAAAAAAATTCTAATACAGAATCTTATAGAATTTTTACAGTAATTCAAATTAGTCTCTGAATTAAAATTAATATTCTCTATTTAATTTCATAATTAAAACATAATAAATTTTATTCCAAACAGCAAGATTTTTGTATTTGTATAAAACTGAGAAGTTTTGACAAATAAGGTAATAAATATGATAAGATTATTTGTACATTTCACACGCATTTGACATTTATCAATTGGTTCATAATTTTTCATTTATTTTCACAGAAGAACCTTCAAAATTGAAACTAAATGCATCAAGTTTTACTTTTTTTTTTCTAAATTTTGTACAGCAATTGATTTTAATTAGCAGTCGTCATATTTTTCTAAAATGTACTAATTGCAAAAAAGTGAGGAAAGCAACAGTAAGTGACGAAATTAGTATTTTATATCTGATTAGAATTTTTTGGTAGTGCTATAAATTTAGAAAAATCGATTTGCAATTAAATTAAGTATCAGGAAAGGAAACATGAGAAAACAGATTTCGAAAATATATTTGAACAATCAGTGTCAAAAAAAATAAGTAAAGAGGAAGGCAATAAATTTTTTAATTGATAAACATATAAAAAATCTTAATACCTTATGAATAAAAAAAAACTTAAAAACTCATGGCAATCGTAATAAAATTAAAAAAAGAAAACATTGAATTTAGCTCTTAACTGATAAATGTTTCATTCCCTTAGTTACTAATTGACGTGTTCCTTTTCTTTCGCAGACATAGCAAATTTGAAAAGACGCTCATCAATCAATGTCAAGGTTAATGGACCCCTAAAGCCCATATGGTGAGCTCGTCTCGAAATACCTTTCACCCCTTAAATTCACCTAACCGCCTCAAGTTTAGTTTAGTTTAGTTATATTAATGTCCCGTTCGAGGCAACACTAGGGCTATTTTCCTAACCGCCTCAAAGAGCCTGAGTCAGGCCCCTGTTGAACTGGGCGATCTCGGGCAAGTTAAGGCTCATAGAGTTAAGCTGCTGCCTAGTCAGAAATTAATTACTAGTTTCTTGCGAAAGTTTTTAATGACAAATTAAACAATGGATAAGACTTCGATTACAGCTAATCGAAATGCCAGATATTTTTATTAGATGAGCATCTGACCCAAGAACCAGGAAAGATGTGGTATTTTCCTCCTTTTCTAAGCCATTAAAAGAGCAAACATGGATTTCCAGCAAAATTCAATTAGGGGGAATGTAAACAAAAAGTAATTAAAAAATTTTGCTTGAATATATAATTACCATTTTTAATTTACTGCATTTAGAATTTTTCACTGATTTAGAAAAATTTTACAGAATTGTTCTTACTAATTTAAAAGACCTTATATTATTGGAAACAAAAGTATTTCAATAATAAAGATCACTTGCTTAGACGATGATGTTATCCTTGAAGAAATAAAAAACAATTCTCTCAATATCAGCAATAGTGATTTCATCGAAAAAGGAAATCATACAACGAACACCGGAAATCAAGGATTGATGTAAATTATTCTATTCAAAATGTATATCTTTCATTGGATAAATAAAAGATTGATAGCAGTTCTTTTTATGTATCCGATTTTTTAAAGGTATTATGGATTATAAATATAATTTTTTCTTTAGTTTTCATCTTTTTATTAGAAAATTCCTGAATATCAAAGCTTTTGCAGTTTGATATTTTCTTTAAATGGATGCACCATAAAGCTGATATATTCAACTCTATGTTTCCAACACCTCCTAAAGTACAGGGAGTGTTGGAGAGTTTAGGAGGTGTCGTTATTTCCCCTTACATTTCATTAAGTCTTTTTTTCTTTCTCTCTAAGAGATAAGCTTTTCTATTAACAATGCATCGAGGATTTTGAAATCCCTTCCTAAGTTTCGAAACGCGATGTCTCGAACACCTTCATTGCCTGTTCGAATCACCTTCATTGCATCAACATTTTTGAAAATCAATATTTGTACGTTTTTTAAAATGAAATTTATTTGATTCTTTGAAATAGTAAAAAAATAATCATACATAATTATTTTTAGTAAGAAACTAATAAAAATTTTGCAAAATGTATTTCTGCATACTGATATTTCTATATCTCGAAATATTTATGCATCGATTTTTTTTTCCAAATAGTAGTTCATTATATAGAAACTCGACTACAATTGATTTATATATTTTCAACATCATGGCAAAAAACAAAAATAATGCATTTATAAAAGATTATCTAATATAAAACGTTATTTATCACAAAAGTTTACACCTTGCGTGATTGCAATGAAAATTTTCTTAGATGGTTTGAAAGTTTTTCAATATAAGCATTGCGCCGAGCGTCAAAACTGCAGCATACTTTTTTACACAAAATAATTGATAAATGCAGCAAAAAACATTAAAAAAAACCCAAACATTTGCAAGAAATAATTTATAATGAGTTAAAAAATGATAAGTAAATTTTCATTTTCTGAAAGAATGATTAATACATTTAAAATGGATGATAGTGAAATAGTGTTCTGACAAATCTGATTCAAATGTTCATTCAGCTAATAATATGTACTCTTTTGGCAAATAAGATATCATATTTTTGCAGACTATTCTTTAGTTTTCAGCTAAGATATCATAATGCTTTATGAAAAATTAAGTTTCTAATTCCATCTACTATTTCGATCACTTTTCAGTAGAATTATTAGGAAAGTTGAAGCATTTTTTTTCAAGCACTAGTCGCTTTGATGACCATCTGATTCGTCAGGGATATTGATCGATTTTAATTCCTATTACATCGTTTAGATATAACTTTATATCCATAGTACCGTGAAATTGCCTGATATTAAAGGAGTATTGTTATAATTGTCTAACATACATACGTGAAACTTTCTAAACGAGACCAGTCCCGTAACTTCATGACGTAATAAAAAATGTTTATATAAATCTATGATTTATCTAGCTTAAAAATTTCGATGTTCTGTAACTTTTTTTATCAGTTTCATAAATTGCGCACAGGGACGGCCATCTGGGGGGGGGGGGGTGCGACGGATGCTATGCACCGGGGCCGCGCGATTGAGGGGCCCCAACATGATTAAGAACAAAAATAATGTTCTGAAAGGTTATAGAGGGATGGAAAGAAAGGAAGATGAAATTTAACTGGAACATTAGATGGGTTTTGAAATATACGAAGTTTACAGACATATTACAGTTTAGTGCAAGTGTGCAACATATTATAAACATAAAGTTGAATCATTTATCTCACCTATTAGTTTAAATTGCATATATTACTTTGATCATCCATACTATAAAATGTTTAATATTGTTAGATATAATCATGCCCATGACAAGGAAGTGTCTCTCTGTGCGTCAAGGCTCGGTTTGAAAAAAGAAAATTAGCAAAAAAGATAAAAGAAGAAAAGCTAAATTTCAAAAAGTTCCGAGTATATCTGTTCTCTTGTCTATGAAGTAATTCTGGCAATGAAATTGCTTCGACTTCAGAAATTCCAATTAAGGCTTCCACACAAGCTATTATAAAAAACGTTAATATTGCTTATTTTCAGCATCTGTAAAAAGATGGGAAATTCTACAAAAGCAATTAACTGTTACTCTTAAACCATTATGCAAACTCATTGTTAAGCCAAAGTAGATACGATTAAAGCAATGCATATACAGTTTGAACAAACTTGTAATGCCCTAGAAAAATTTATTGATGCATATAACAATAATACAGCGGTATCCGAAGCTAAAATTTATCGGATTCAATATAAGAAATGAGATTTATTTTATGTTTAAGATTTTCAACTTCATCCAAAATTACCACTATCTATTAACTATTTCCAGTAAAAACAATTGCTCATCCAAAATTACCACTATCTATTAACTATTTCCAGTAAAAACAATTGCTTTCGACTGGGCGCTTAATTTAGTCAATTGAAATCCAAAATTTAACTCATTTTTAGATGAAGCAAAAGCGATAGCATGTAATTTGAATCTTTCAGAACATTTTCCTGAAAACCGAATTTGGAAAAAGAGAAAAATTATATTTCAAAATAGCAGAAGATGAAATTATAGAAAACGCGGTTGTGGAACTTGAATGTTATTTTTAACTCTGTAACTGATACTTTTATTGTGCAGATAGAAAGAATTAGAAAATTGTTCCAAAAACTTTCTAACGTTTTATAATAACAATGTAGAAGAAAACCTAATCCAAATCATTGATTTGCAACGGGATTTGATTTTGAATGAAAGTGATGTAAATAACACTCAACACATATTGCAATATATACTAATTAAAAATTATAATGATTTATTTCTAAATGCATTAACTATGTTTAAACTTTTTTTACATTGCCAGTTACTATAATAAATGGTGAGTGCTCTTTCAGCAAATTGAAATTAATAAAGAATTGTCTTCGGTCAAGCTTGTTTGCATAACGCTTAAATGCTCTTGATATATTAAGCACCGAAAAAGAAATTGCAAAAAATTGTAATTTTCCTTCAAATAATTAATACAAAAAAAAAACTTACGCATTAAAAAAACGTGCATTTTTTTTACTACAGTAGACTCCCGATTATCCGCGGAATTGGGTGGCGCGGCCGTCGCACATAACAAAAATCGCGGATAATCCGAAAAAAGCTAAAAACGGATATAGCAAAAGAGAAAACAGTCATTCCAATTTTGAAAAATCGTTTTATGTACAATAATACGTAAAATAAACAGCAGGAAATGTTTAACTGACACTTAATATTTTCGTATATCACTAAAATGCATTTTGTTAATGAAAACAGAAAAGTGCTTTGTATTTGCGGGAGGCGTCAAGGGTACACAGAAAAATTAATACATATGTACTGTTTTAATACTGTAATGTATTATGTAATTACAAAAGCATAACTGTAAAACTACACCTTTTTGAAGAAATCGGTCATTTGAGTTTGCTTCTTGCTTTGGAAGCATTTTCTCTTTGCTTGGAAGAAAAAAAAAAAAAAAAAAACTTACTGCGGCAGGCGGGGATAACCCGCCCTCGGATAATCGGGAGTCTACTGTATGTAAAACATTTAGGGCCCCAAATGGTTTTTTGCACCCGGGCCCCTTCATAGAGAAGGCCGGCTCTGATTACATAGGTATTAAACAAAATTCTTCTTTAACTTTCAACAATGAAAGAAAATCATGCAATCAGATAATTGATGAAAAATGAAAACAGTTTGAACTTCAAGGTGTCAAAGAAATATAGTTTCGGAAATTAGTTTTTTTTAAATCTATTTCTTTTTTAAATTGCCAAAATTCAGTATAAATTCGCTCGACTATTAAATTAGTATTATTAAAAAGACAATCTTTTAATTTCGAAGCAGGGTAAAATTTATTCTTGTGCAATAATACTTTCGAAAATTATTGGAAAAACCAAAATTCAACTTAATTTTTAATTAATTAAAATTATAATTAAAAATTTTAAATAAATTGCTCCGAGGTGTACATTCCCATCCTCCAAAGTATATATGTGCCACATTCATCATAACTGAGGTCAAACAGTTTGGCCTTTAGAGTACCAACACACATAAGCACATATGCATAGATTCTCTTTTATTTTTAGTGGAGATTATTAAGGCAATAGTGCTGTTTTCTGCGATTCAGAATTCATTGAATAATTCGTATAAGAAATGCCTTTTTATTCCTTCAATTGTTACTTCCTCTGCAAATTTGCAAGTTTTACTAATTTATTTATGTTTATTTAATTATGATAATTATCCGACTAAACTTTAATTAGTAGTTACAGCAAATTTATTAAAACATAGACAACTAATATTGGCAGTCTTCATGTTGATTTTCTTTACTATTGAAAAATTATGTGAATTCATTATAAATCGCTGGAGTAAATATATTCTGTAATTGTAAATTAAAATATTTTAATTTACGTACTGCGTTAATTTACGTTACGTTAAATATAATACGTTTTCTGCAATCTAATTTATTAGGCTGCAATTATTTCACTAATGAAATACTAACTAACTGCGATAAAAAATAAAAAATAAAAAAAAACTAAGAATATGTGATATGGTAGCCTTTTAGTTGCACTGAAAGAGTTTTCCATGTATGTATAAACTTGTTAAATAAATTAGAACCTAAATTTTCAGATTCTACTTTCAGTATTATAATTATGCAATCAAGGAATACATTTTTTTTCTTTAATTCTTTTGCAGTTACTCTTTACGACAAAAATTAATACAACTGCAAGTGCTTCTAAATTTTGAATATACTTTGGATAAATATGTCTTTATAGAACGATGGCTGAAATAGTTATTCATATAATATTTATATATAACTCATTTAAAAAAAACTTATGCATGAAATTAAAAAATATATCATTTAGGGTGGGAGATATTAACTTGAAATAACTCCGAAGGAAAAAAGTACTTAGCGATAAGGACACTTGCCTACAAATGAAGATGGGGAACTCAAACTCAAGATCTAATAGTTTTTGAATAAATACAATGGTTTTTAAGTGTGATTATAAATATACAAATTACTACATGGGGAATCTAAAGTTTGAGTTGTTAATTTTCAATGAGCAATTTTCATATCTTATTGAGCATTACATAAAAGAATAAGTTTTTAAATATATTTACAAAATATTTTCTCTAACCTTCTTAAAAAACAACAATATCGCCATATCTTTTCTGCATTCTGTATTGTTCACCTCCGAACAATAGTAAATTTTTGTTCATGCACGAGAGCCCTTTCGTTCATTGCTTCTCGTTATTGCTATTCTTATTATAAAAGAATTAGGTAGGTGACTACGCTAAAAATATCGATATTTAGCGAAATAACAAATATTTTTTTTATTAATTACTCAACATTTTTAGAAAGTTTTTTTCA
This sequence comes from Argiope bruennichi, assembly GCF_947563725.1. Classification (NCBI taxonomy): domain Eukaryota; kingdom Metazoa; phylum Arthropoda; class Arachnida; order Araneae; family Araneidae; genus Argiope; species Argiope bruennichi. Next base: position 108,454,859 of record NC_079152.1, on the reverse strand, counting down.
TAATCTTTTGAATTTAGCTTCTACATTCATTTAATATGGCCTCCATTATTATCGTCAATTTAACATGAAATGTCATACATGTGCAATCGATACACTGCTGAATGCATTGTTTGTCAAGAAGGCTTTCACCTTGATTATGCTAAAAAAAACACTTGAATTAGTGCAAAAAAAATCAATTAGCTCGGAACTTAGAAATGGAGTGATGAAAAGAAAGAATTAATCGGAAATTATTTCATCAAAAGTTCCTGCTTGAATACGACGGAAGTTCTAATATTTTTCAGGGTATGGCTGTCAAATATGAATCTTTTTTTTTTCTTCTTCTTTTTTTCCCCTTCTGATTTGGAATGATTTCATAAAAATAAATAAAATTAATTTTTTTCGTGTTTTCTCTTGCGTCGACGAGGTCTTATACGTTAAATCTTTTCATATAATTATATATTGTAGAAACATTGTTCCTTTTCAAGAACATATTAAATTAATTAAAATATTTTTTAAATATTAACTTAATTACTCAGACTTTCGAATGATTTTGAAAAAGGATTTATTTCAATATTCAAAGTTTCAGTATAATGCTTAAGGACAAAAAAGTAATGCATACAATTTTTCCATTATTATTCGTATATGTATTCCTTTTCAACGGATTAAAAGATTTGTATATATTTTATATTTTTTAAACTGTGAAATAAATAGAAAATATTTTTTATTTGCATTAAAAATTACTAAATATTAAAAACTTCGCATTAGCAACTACTGATTTTTTTTATTTGTGTCTTGTTTGAATTATTAAAATTAGAATGGAGAACATTCTCTGTGCAGAGAGTTTAGCCTAAAACTCTCGAACTTGTTTTATAAAATGTACTATCCAAATATTTTTTTTAAAATATTCTAATGATATATTTTATATTCAAGAGCTATCCACATATAACAATAAGTTATTTGTAAACATGTCAGTTCCAAAATACTTTATATATTATTATTAAAGTTTAATTACACTTTTAATTTTTACAGTCCTTGGTATAAAAAATGAAAAAATACGAGCCGCATTTAAAAAAAGAATGAAAGATATTTGCCATGGGCCATTTTATGTCGATACGTAACTGCACGAGGCAGAATCAGCATTTCTCCGCGTAGTAAAATAAATTTTATCGATTTAACAAAATCTATGCCTTTTTTTAGGGATAGCTAAATTATTTCAACTAAATTGAGTAACTATCTTGAAAAATTATCAATCTAAAAAATACAATTTCTGTGACTTTTTTTAAGCTGCAATTACATTTATTGAAATGTCGTTTACTTACAAAATAACATTTTGCTTTCAATTTTTGCTGATTGTTCACTGAAACTCACCCTCGGGAGAAAAATCTGGAGTGGCACGTCCCTAGAAGCAGAAGAGGATAGTTAATGTTATGACAACGGAATCAAGTTACTTATGTATCACTGATTCAATGAAAACTTAACACTGTTACCGTAAACAAAACTAGTTACCGTTGAGCGCCAAAAACTATTCCTGCTATGGAAAAACAAAACTTTTAAGGAAAGAAGCTTAGATGATTTAAATCTTTTTAATGAAACATTAAAGAATATAACACAAGAAAAACAATAAAAGGACAAACAATTAATGCAAGCATTTAAAGAAAAGTTCAATTTTCGGGGCTTAAACATCATGCTTAGCCTAGGAATCCAGAGCACATACTGAAGTTTTCTCGAGCGGCGGCTAGGAGGAAGCTGGAAAAAGTTGTCCGGTTACAACACCACATATTAGGATTTAATGAATTTAAGTATAATTTTTAATTTCACATAAAAAGAAAATAAAAGAAATTTAATTTTTATTTAAGAGAGATAGTTACTTGTATAAATTTCATTTAAAAAAGAATTTTTTATTCCCATGAAAATTTTTTCAAAAATAAAAGATTTTATATCAATTGATGCAAAGCATTTGCGACATAGTTCCAAAAGAAGTATTTTTTTTAATTAAAGGGGAAAATGAGCTAACTGATAATGCTATTACAGTGGCTCCCAAAAGTGTTCGTACACCAACAAGAATCAATTAAAAACCTCATTATTTACCATTATATATTCTTATTTTTACATGAAAAATTTTTCATAGCATATTTTTACAGTTCTTAATAAAGCAGTGAAGAATAAATTTTAATTACGATGCAAATTATTTTTTTTAAAATGACAGTAATTAAAATTCCACAAAAATAAGACACAAAAGTGATCATACACTTTAAAAAAACATCACTAAATATGAAATTTTTATAAATGTTTAGTATTTAGTAGGATATCCTTTATTCTTTATAACAGCTTTTAAACGTTTGGACATAGATTTAACTAAACGGTCGGTTACTTCTGCACCGATCTTGTTCCATTCTTCGATCATTACTGCTTTCAGTTGAAATTTTGATTTAATGTCGTGACTTCTTATTCGCACCTCTAATTCTTTAAATCCGGTGGTTGAGCTGGTGTTTTAAGGGTTTGAGGGCAATGATAGAGGCAAAAAAGATGAACATTCATGGCCGTGTGCTTAGGATCGTTGTCTTGGTAATACACAAAGTTGTTTAAAATGCCCAATTTTTGTGCTGACACTTTTAAATTATTATTGAGAATATTTATATAAACTCTATGATCCATTATACCATCAATGAAAACTAAATTGCCTACTCCAGCTTCTGACATACACCCCCAAACCATGACACCTCCACGGCCATGTTTTACTGTTCCAACTAAATTCTTGGGATTAAGTTCTTCGTTTTTTTTTTTTTTTTTTTTTTTCCTCAATCCATGATTCTACCATCCGACCCAAAGATGTTAAACTTACTTTCATCTGCAAATAAGGCACGATTCCAATAGCTCTCTGGCTGGTTTATCATAGATTTGGCAAATTTAAGCCTGGCAATTCTGTTCTTCTGACTTACAAAGAATTTTCTTCGTGCACAGCGGCATTGTATGTATACCAGCATTCCGAAGAATTTTACGAATAGTTTTACAGGAATTTGAGGGCGACCATTACGAGGCTTGTTTGCAATCCTTTTTCCCTCTCTGTAACATTTTATTATGCTTTGCACCATTGAATGAGGTAGATTAGTTATAGTTGCAATGCCTCTAATTGATTTTCCAGCTTTAAAATGAAATATAATTCCTTTTCGTACGTCTAAACTCGTTTCTTTACGAATGCGCATCATATCTAAGGATAAAGTAAATAGAATAAATAATTGTGATATTAAATACTGAAATCAAACGATTGTAGTGTATTTTTCAATTAGAAGAAAAATAAGCCGCAAAAGATATTTTTATGATGAATTTAAATAAATAATGTTTAGATGTACGAAGACTTTTGTGTTCTAATTTTGTGACGTTTTTTATTTATTTATTTTTTAGAACAATACTACTTGATTTTTTTATAAAAAAATATTTGTTCAGTTTTATTAAGAACTATTTAAAGATGCTAATTAAAAAAACCAACTAATAAAATGCTTTATTAAGAAGTATAGAACACAATTTCTGCAAATTTCTTTAGTGTACGAACACTTTTGGGAGTCACTGTATGCCTTTTGAACAAGCCTGAATCCTGCAGGAGTCCTACGACAATGTTATCCTGGGACCTCTTTGTCTCCTTCTCAACTTTCAAATAAAAATATTTTGTAATCGATTTTAATTTAATATCTGTACAAGCATTTTTAAGCAACAAGCAAGTAAGTATTGCAAAATATTTAAATATGAATTCCTTCCGCATGAGTTGGTTTTAGTATCTCATATGTAAAGAAATTTAGAACTTAAATTAAGAATTGACTCCAAACAAAATGACAAAAAAAATACTAAATTTTTAATGTATTCTAAATATTTTCAATCGAAGTTTGCTGATTTTTTTTCTATTAATTCATGAAGTAATAAATCGACCGAAAAAAAAAATTGACCATCATAATCTAAAATTGAATTTGGAAGAAGAAAAAAAAGGACCCCCCCCCAAAAAAAAATTATAAAATTTAAATTATGCTTAATTTTAATGTGAATAAATTACAATGCACACTGTAAAGAAAAAGAAAACAAAATCAAATAGTTTTGAAATACTGTAAGAAAATTACCAAAACCTATCTAAAGTTTTGGAGCCTTTAGACAGTTGTTTAATTTAATATTTGATAATCCCCGCTTATTCTTGAATATAGAGTTAGGAAAAATTTTGTTTTGGAACATTACTGCACTTTAAATAAAAACCATGAAGAAGCATTTCGCTGTTGCTATTTGATGCCAAAAATTGTTAAATTTAAATACTGAGAGTGAAAAAAAAAATTGCATCTTTTGGGGATTTAATTGTGAAGTGATATCCAAAAAGATCTGAAAACTTAACAGAGACAACATTTTTCTTTCCTAAACGTAGGCAGTTGATTGATTACATTAATCATTGAGCATATTTCTAATTATCTTATCCAACAAAGATAGTTTGTTGTGGTTTGATTCCACAAAAGGAAGTTTATAACCGCAGAAAACATTATCGATCTACTGTAAATCATCGTCATCGTTTGTGACGTAATTCTTTTCAACAATGTATGGAGGCCATATTTTCGGGTGAAGTTTCTGTCAATTACAAACCCTGTAGTTTATAATTTATTTTAAGTATCTTATTCGATGAAATAATATACAACATTCCAATATCTATTACTTTTAAAAACTGTTTAGTATCAATTTAAGATGGAAGAAAAGTCAGCGCTAAAAGAATTGGATTCCTGGATTGAGCAGCTCAATGAATGCAAGCAGTTAACCGAAAATCAAGTGAAAACTCTCTGCGAAAAGGTAGATATTGATGCATTGCCTTTGGTTTTTGATTGCTGTATAGATGATTAAATATGAAAATTTTTAATATTAAATTATTTTTATAGATACTTTTGGTTACTAATTTCATTTCTATAATTTTTTATAATGCACTTGGTAAAAAAGATCAGCATTGCTTTTCATTTATTAAATGAAGGAATCAAGCCTAAAAGAATTATTGATGAGATTTGTTTTGAATTGGAAGCATTGTAATAACTTCCATCATGATACATCTATAAATATATTACTATTCAGTTGCATTAAGATAAAAATTTGTTTCTATGTGAATCACACTGCACTATTATGATCTTTATTATATTGAATAAATGTTTTAAAAAATCAGATTCAGAAGAAAAAAATTTTTTAGTCAGAAATTAAAAACGATTTGTTGGTGGAACATTATTGAAAAAAGTTTCCAATCTTGAATTTCTTTGCTAAGCTAAATAATATTCACATATACTACAGTTGGAGGTTGCAGTTTCATCACTTTTTTTTTCCCTTCGTTTTTTTTTTTTTTTTTAACTACACGTAAATTTTTATTTGTGAGAATTTTTATATGGTTTCCTTTTTAACTAAAGGATATTCTAACTCACCACATGTTAATTTAGATTGATATTATTCCTGTTATAAGGAAACTAATTTTGAGTGTTAGATTATGTTTATTATATTATTTATGTTATGTGTTTTGGTTCTAGGTCAAACAAAGTTTATAGAAATCTTATGAATAATGTGCAAGTTTTATAAAACTCATATAGGAGGAAAATTACTTAAGTATCTGTATTAAACTGACTGCTAAGAAATAAGAGTGATCATATTGATAGAAAAATAAATTTTTAATAGTTTTAAAATAGCGCCTTTTGTGACAAAAAATCTTGCAAATCAATATAACTGCAGCATATAGTTTATAATGATGATGATGATATGCATGATTTTTTCTTACATAGATGGTATTAAAATTATACGCATATTAATTTTTGTTTTGTTTTTCTTTTAGCTGCATGCTAACATTATGTTCTATTATTAAAATACAGAAGTAATGTGCAAAAATTATGCAAGTAAATAAAAAATTAGGATAAGTTCAGGCTATTAAGATATTTTTATAGAAGGCTTTTGCAAAATTCAGAAAATAAAACCTATAGTCTTTTGATTCAAATGTGTGATAACTTTGTAAAATTCCTAACTATTTAATAGTAACTTGCCTCTTAATAGCTTCTTCATCAAAATATTCTTAAGCTTCAAATTTTGATAGTCATTTTATTCACTTCATAACATTATAAAGGTCTTAAGCCATTATATACGATGTATCTCTAATTTTCTGTCAGCCCTAAAATTTCAACTTTAAATTAAAATGGAAAGGATTAAACTGGGAATAATAGGAAAAAGAGATTAAACTGGGAATATAGGAAAAAAAATTTACTGAATCCAAGCATTTTTTTTACAAGTAAGAGTACTGGAAATATAATCGTTAAGTGTTTCTTATGTTCATTACAGAATAATTTTCATAATTTAGGCAATATCTCAAGAATTATTCAACAAATATTACTTATATTCATCATAAAATTTGGTTTTTAGTTTTATTTTCAATGGGATTTAAATGACTTGAATAACAATATTTTATTTTGCTTTGATGTATAAATATACTAAAATTATGAAGTTAAATTTTATACAGTGCTTTGGTTATTAAAGAATCATACTATGTGAAATATTCTTGACACTTCAACTTTTAAATAAATAAACGTTTTTATCTTCTGCTATTAAATCTGATTGATTTATGAAGCTTTCTATTGAACAGTTTAGAACAATTTACATTTTCATAATCTTAGGCCGATCAGTCTTGACAAACCCTGGCCGCTGATTTGGGTATAATTCTTGAGACGGTCTATGAATTATCAAAAATTGCCCATTTTTATAGAATAGGTGCATTCAAATTTTCATAAATCAATTAGTTTTAATGACTGATTTAATTGATTAGAGTGCAACTCTTTTTATTTAAATATTAATGTCTCAAGAATATTTTGTTAAATACTAATCACAGAGCAGAGAATCTAGATAAAAGTTAAACATTCGTAATTTATTATAGTATTTATATACTCAGGTTACATGAAACATAATTATTCACTTCAATTAGACCATTTTAATGCATGTATTTCTATTACTAAAAGATTATAAATTAGTTGTTGGATCCTGAATTGAAAGGATATATATTAAACCATGTTTGCTTTAAATAAAACTTATTTATTGAATTAATAATGTAGATATTATAAAAAATCATAGTAAACTTTTTTTTTTTTTTAAGAAAATATATTTCACATTTATTTCTGAGCATATAGTCACATGCTGAAAATTATATTTTTCTAGTTTTAATTTGTAGTAATAGTTAACATGCTTTTTGATTTGAGATTTTGTAAAAGTGATGACAACATGTTGACAAAGGCTAAATTTTTTTTTCTTTCCTCTCCTTGCATGCGTAACTTGCTCTTGCAGGTTAAATTTTATTTTAATTTTTAGCGAAATAAATTGTTAAAAAATATGACTATATTATTTTTTAAAAATTCGTTAAAAATAGAAACAATTTATAAGTTAAAGTATTTTATGTAATTAAAAAGATAATTTTTTGAGCTTTAATTTATTATAAAAATCATGTTTGGGAGATAAAATTTTCAGAAGTTATCACTGGAATTTCACTTAATTTTTTTAATTAAAAATTCAAAAAATCGCTCCAAGTACACATGTACAAAATTTGGTAGCTGTAGGTCAAACAGTCTGACCTGTAGAGCGCCAACACACACTTACACATATTGAGCTTTATTGTAAGTATAGATATAAATGGTAGGGACGAGAATATGTAATCAACTCCTGCAGTGATTCTGTTTCCTGTTAACATTTATAGATAACAAAAAGGAAAAAGAAGAAAAAATTGAAAATGATTAGTGATTTAGAACAGCATAAGTGAGAAATTGAGGATTGAATTACAAAATGCTTTGCTCACAAATGCTCAAATTCTTGAGCATTTGTGAATCAAATTAAAAAACTATAGTTTTTAGAATAATTTAACCATCAAATTATGCATTTATAATAACATACTACTTTTATCAGAATTATTAGCTTTTGGTCTTGTGTCAGAATGTGTTGTGTTGTGACTTATAGCACTTTACAAGCCTGCTGACAGTTATCTCTCAGTGATTTAAGCCGAGTGGGCGTCTCTTGTTTTTTCAGTAGCATCAACTAGGGCAAAGAGTACGACTTAGCTACTTCATGCATTACATTTGCTTTCACACCCTTTTTACAGGGGGGGGGGCACATTCACACACCTCGCAAATAGAAGAAGAACCATACCTGAACCGGGACCCTAACCCGGGTTGCCTAGATCACGGGAAAGATTTGCTACTCGTATGCCAGGATGCTGGCTTATGTCGGAATACATTTCAATAAATTTTGTTTGCCGCCCAAGTCAGTTTAGTTATAATTTTCACTCCGTGTTAATCATTAATTCCAGGTGAAATAATATTATGATAGTAAAATAAAATTAATTATTCAAAGTGATCAAATAAGGAACCATTTAAATGAAGAAAAATTTCCAGTATTGCATAATTGACAAATTAAAATTAGTCTTATCTACCAGTTAAAATAAATTGGTGAATTCCTTTTTTAAAAAAATATTTATTTTTAATGAACAGTAGTAGCTATCACAAAAAGAAAATGAGTTTTAATATTTATAAAAAAAAAATTGAAATAATGGAAATGGCTTGAATATTGTTGTGATATGCTATTCCTAATAATTAAACCTGCATACATGTGTGGAGAAATTATTTCACAAATTTTAACATTCTACAAGAAATATTCTCATATAGTTGCTCAAATCTTGTCATTATTGTAAAATTTATAATAATCAAAATTAAATGAAATATTTTATGTTAATAAATATATTTGAGTTCATGTGTTTATTGGTAATATTTTAAAGTATAGAATTTAGAGCAAAAATTCATGCCTGTGTTTATTTTTTTAAAAATCAAACAGTTAATTTTATTTTGAATATTTTAGAAGTATCAGAATTTGGAACTGATCAATCATGTTTTATGTCTAGATGAATATTTAAAAATAGTAATTCATTTGTTATTATTTGTGTCATTAAGTATTGTAGAAAACATTTTATTAAAACGTGATTAATTCTTTTAAAGATGTTTTTAATTATACAAGTATTTGATAGCATCATTGTTTTCTTTCTTGACTTCGGCTGCTCTATTTGTATTACTAATGTTGATAAACATGTTTTACAAATGGCAATCTTTTTGGACCTAGGGTAACTAAACTTTTCCATTTGATTAATTATTATTATTTAGAATTTCTGTTCCCTAGTGCTGTATTTGTGTACTTCTCTAATATGCTTTCATTTATCTAATTCACATTTTTTTTTTTTTTTTTTTTTTGCAGGCTAAAGAAATTCTTGCTAAGGAATCGAATGTTCAGGAAGTTAAATGTCCGGTAACAGTTTGTGGCGATGTTCATGGCCAATTTCATGATTTAATGGAATTATTTAGAATTGGTGGAAAATCTCCAGATACCAATTATCTGTTTATGGGTGATTATGTTGATAGAGGATATTATTCAGTTGAGACTGTGACATTGCTTGTTGCTCTCAAGGTATGATTACATCTTTATTGAAATTTAAATGACTTGTGTTTTAAAAAAAATTATTGGTTAACAATCTTTTTTTATATATATATAGGTGCGTTATAGAGAAAGAATAACTATTCTCAGAGGCAATCATGAAAGCCGTCAAATCACCCAAGTATATGGGTTTTATGATGAATGTCTTCGAAAATATGGAAATGCGAATGTTTGGAAATATTTTACGGATTTGTTTGATTATTTACCATTAACTGCATTAGTGGATGGCCAGGTAAACTTAATTTTTTTATGAGTAATTATTATAATAACTATTTAATAGTGTTATATTTAAACCATGTATATTTTTGTAGATTTTCTGTTTGCATGGTGGACTTTCACCATCAATCGATACCTTAGATCACATCAGAGCTCTTGATCGTCTTCAAGAAGTTCCTCATGAGGTAAATCTCTTTATTATTATATTTTTTTATTATTATTATTATTATTTATTTAAATTTAAGTGTATTTTCTTGCATTTCTGTACTCTTATTTTTTTTTCTAAAGGAATTAATGTAATATAAATTTTTGTCCAAGGAATATTGTACATCAGTATTGAATATCAGGAGTGACTGAGCAGTGTATTCAGAACTTCTTTCAGTTTTTATTTAATCATCAAAGTTTTTGTCCCTTCCCCTCTTCTTCCCCAGATTTTTTTTTTTTTTTTAATTATTCTGGTTAAACATAAAGCTTATAATATAATTCTTAGTTTGTTTGTTTTTGTATGTATGGTTACAGTAACTCTCAGATATGGTAATCCAGAAAGTATGTTACAATTTTGAAAGGAAAATTTTAATGTTTATTGGAGTTTCTGCATTTATCTAAGATGATCCCCCCCCCACACACACACACTAAAAATCTCGATTATAAGACTGTGCCATAATCATACCGCACAGCATCTACAAATTTCCATAGTCACTATACAAATTAGGTGAAAATTGCAAAATTGATCATGTATAGTATGAAAACTTTAAAAAAAAAAAATGCCTAAGACCCCTTATCCAAATTTTCTCTCACAAATACAGATATAATTGCTAATCAGTGAAACAAAGTTGTAAATGCCTAACAAATAGTCTTAATTTGTTTGATCAACAAAATGTGAATTGTGTGATTCAAAAATCAAATTGTGATTTTTTTAAAATTATTTCACTTATATAATTAGTTAATAAATGACTATTAAATAATTTTGATTAATGTTTGAAAATATTTATTTTAAAATTAAATTAAATAGTTATTTTTCAGTAATTTGTTCATATTATGCTATATATATATATGACATATTTGTAAGAAGTGTTATTAATGATTGGCTACCCATTGTTGGAGAATATGCATATTTCTAACTGGAGAGATATATATTTATGTGACATTCAACCTAATTTTGAAGATTAATTTTTGTGATTCCAAGTGTTGCATTTTTGTTAATTTATTTATTTTGGATGGAGAGGCTTCTAAGTAATTTTGGAAAGAAATTAAATGCATTCCCTGAACGGAATGCTTTAAATAAATTATTACATACATAAAAGCTACTGCTAAAGATCTGTCTTCATCAGGTTTAATAATTTTAATTGTGCTTTATTCTTTTAGTGTTGTGATGAAATTGCAAGATAATTTACCAAATGCAATTTCAGATGATGAAAAATTTATTACATTAAGAAATTATCCATCTGGCAAGTTATTCATTATTTTTTTTTCAGATAGAACTTGAAAAGATTTGATGTTAATTTTTAAGCTGAAGTATTCAAACTATTAATAGATGAGGTATTGAAATGCCTAATGTTGATCAAATTAATTTATTTTATTTTACTTCCTTTCATGGAACCACTTATGATTGACATTGAGACAAATGAGCATCTTTAAATATTGATAGTCTAGATACATGATGTGTGAATATTATTTATTTTCTTTTTAAACTATAATAAAAAAAGAAAAGAAAAAGGTTGCCGCTGTTATATTTTTAGAAAATAACTGGACATCTTGAAAAAAATATTTACTATGCTAATCTTTCTAATCCTGATTTCACTTCCACTTTACTGTTAATATGAATACTTTAAATTAATGATTAAATTTAACTTTTTTTAAATGGCTCCATTTTTCTTTGTGAATAAATTTGTTTTAAAATATGCATATATGTATGTTACATTAACATTCAGAATAATTTAAATCTTCACTCCATGCCAGTTTTCAAAATTTTTTAATTCTTGCTTTGCCCCAGGTACATATACACCATAATATTAAGTTATTGAAATCACTTATGAAGACTTTTAATACCTTGATTATAAACTTAAAAGGCCTGAAATCTTAGGAATTTGGCTGGAAAAAATTATTAAATTACTGCTCAGTTCTGTTATGGTGTGTTAAAAATGAACTCGTCATTGCCACTTTATTTTTCTGTATTTGTGTGTTATTTTTAAAGTTTATTTGCTACTTTGATTTTGAAAGATTTGTTTCATTAATTTCTTATATATATAACATGGGACATATTATTTGATTAATAAGTTAGCTTGCATGCATAGCTGAATCTAAATGTTTTGAATTGGTGGATTTCTGTCATTGTTTATGTTAATTTTCTCCCCTTCTCTTTTAGGGTCCAATGTGTGATTTGTTGTGGTCAGATCCAGATGATAGAGGTGGCTGGGGTATTTCTCCTCGTGGAGCTGGTTATACCTTTGGCCAAGATATATCTGAAACTTTCAATCACAGTAATGGATTAACCTTAGTTGCTAGAGCACATCAGTTAGTGATGGAGGTAAAAAGTGGTATTTGTATTTATATACATAGATTTGCATAAATGGTGCTTTTCTAGAATTTTTTGATTACTGATATTCTGAAATTTTAATATATCCTTAACTTATTTTCAGGGCTATAATTGGTGTCATGATAGAAATGTTGTTACTATATTCAGTGCACCAAATTATTGCTACCGTTGTGGCAATCAAGCTGCTATCATGGAATTAGACGATGCACTAAAATATTCGTTGTAAGTTTTCTAATTTATACACATGAATTTCTTTGTGTAAGATTGTCAAATCTAAAAAAATAGTTGTAGCTATTGTATCATAATTTTTGAACAGATGTTAGAATCTTTTTCTAATGATTTCTCTGCAGGAAATTGAGTTTTTTTTTTAAACAGTGTTTGTTTTTACTATCATATAAAGATTTTAAATATTGCTTTATTATAATCTTTCGAAAATATATGCTGCATTGAAAATTCAATTGTTTTGCAATTAATTTAGTGCTCATTTTAAATAATCTGCTCTACTTATTCTTCTATCTTTGTTTAAATGAAATTGAAAATAGCAGTTCTTTCAAATTATATATTTATTGATAAATTAAGCAAATAAAAAGTGACGTATATTAAAGAATTTTTTTAGAATTCATATAATTTGATTGTAGGTGCACGTTTTGTAAGTAAATAATTGCAAAGATAATTTGCTTTCATTTGAAATACAATTTTGATTATACTCAAGAATTGCTATTAATTGAAGTGATTGTATGATTTATATATTTCTTGCTTTTAATATAAACCTAATTGCTTTTCAGTCTTCAATTTGATCCAGCACCTAGAAGAGGAGAGCCCCATGTCACACGACGTACTCCAGACTATTTTCTGTAAAAAAAGAAAACCAGTGAACTATTTCATTGTTGTACTACCTAGATTCTGGATAACTTTTTATCGGCTGCAGGAGTGCAAATTTGTCATACATTTCAGAACACAATGCATTTCTTGCTGTTAATGTTTGTGGCCCAATTTTTGTGTCATCTAATTTTTGTGCAACACTATGGAGTAGAAATCTATTTAACTGTAGCAGAAACTTTCAATGTATAAAGTCTGATTGAACTTTTTTTTATATAACCATGATATCTCCATTTTTATTATCACTTCTGGCATCCAGTGTGAAATAGTTGTGCTTAATGAGTTACTACTTATTGTTCTATATGCATTACAGTTTGCAGCATGATTATTTTGTTTCATTAAAGAGAAATAATTTTGTGTTCTGTGGTTGGCAGTATCAACTTGGAACCCTTAACAATCCATGTAGCTCTGGTATGCATCTTATAATCTAGTGTGAATGCCTATTTTGATGTAAGTTTTAAGTACACAGAAATTTAGTATTTTCATGCCCAAAAGTCCTTTAACCGTGTTGATTATTATTGCTGGTATCAAGCCATTTCATATGGTAAAAGTGGACCTTTTTATTTCTGTACTCTCTGGTTTAAAATTGCCATGTACAGTTGATAATAAAAACTCATATTGTTCCTCTTGGTATCTTTTCTCAAAAAAAATTCTTTGTTTGTCAATATTGATGTAAATTAATTTCCCTTTTTTAAATATGTATACATTTAGTTAAAAGCAGAAACATTTTTATTACAGTTAAGTACATTTCCAATTTGATGTCCAGACTAATTATGCTTTTTTTCCTACACCATCATGGTTAATAAAAGATGCTATAAATCTGCATATAGAATTATATTAATACATGATTACTTCACTATTTTGTAAGTTTTTCATATTTGAATGAAATTACTTTGGAGTTATGCATTGTCAAATATTTTATTTAACATTAAATAATTAGTTGGAAATTGTTTTAAATATTTTTTTTATTGTTTAATTGAAAAGATAGCAATCTTCATTATAAATTCACATTTTAAAATTTTCTATTTTAGTAATTTTATGGTAAAATAGTACTATCTTTTCTTTCAGAACAACAGATTTTATATATATTTAGAATCACAAACTGATGTTGAGTTCTCAACATATTCACTCTAATAATAATAATAATTAGAGCTTCTTATACAGTTGCTCCACTTATAAGTTAGAGAAATATGGTAGTACAGCAATTATTATTCTTGATCACCTTTCAAGTCTATATATTATATAATATGCTACTAAAAATGGATTTTAGCCATGAAGAGAGTACACTTTAGTTGACATGTGAATTTATTTTAATAATTAATACAGATGTTGTTTTTTTTGTTTGTTATTCTTCCGAATAAGTATCTGAAAACAGTTATTTCCTAATAAGTGGGGATTTACAAAATTCTAAGTGTGAAGAATGTTTTTAGATAATTATGTTCAGAAATAAAGTGTATAAAAAATGGCTTTCTGAAAAAACCATAAAAATTAAAAGTATCTTTCTCAAATATTTCCAGCTCATCATGTGATTTATTTCTTCTGTGAGATTGACTGTGCATCGTAACACAATAAAAACTTTGTAAAGGATGCAACATATTGCCATAAAATCTCATTATTCAATTTATGTCTCGTTTCTAAACTAATCATTCCAAGTGCTAAGTAAGTTTCTAAGTTCGTTTATCATCATAATGAATATCTAATTTTTTTAAATATCTGTGATTTCATGTGTTCTTTGCTAGTAGTAGTTTTCTTAGTTCATGCCTCCATCATACTATATCTTAGGAATGAATTTCTGAAAATAATTTTTTTTAAAGTAATGTTGATAGTTATGAATAATATGAGAATGGTTCCTTTTTAATCTTTCAGGCTTAAATATTTTTTGTAATAAAACCAAATCTGACTCTTGCAGCATGAAATTTCTTCCGACTTCTATAAATATCATGTAATGTTAAAGCAGTTAAGAGGAAAGAATTAAATAAAAATTGTTTGGACATTTGATTTTTTTTTCTCTCAAAATTGAATAAAATATCAGATCATGGTATGTTGAGTAAAAAAACACTATGTTTAAAATTCTGCTATTTGTAATAAACAAATAGTTGCTTTGCAAATAAATATTTTTTATAAATGAAATACGTAGTAACAGTCCATTCCCCCCCCCCAAATGCTGATAGCAATAGCATAGACAATGTGGTACATTTGCTACATTTAATTTTTAATGCATATATATTTTTAATTCATTCCTTTTGACAAACATATATTTTAAAATTTAGAGGCAAAGCTTTGAAGATTCTTTTTATAAGAGATGTCACAGCTAGGATATACTGGCATATTTAGCAATGTCACATCAGAGGAAAAACAGAATATTTTAAACTACTAATATAGAATATTTTTACATTTTCACATGTTATGGAATAAAGTTTTAATTGCACATAGGTGTTTTTATTATTGATAAAACTACATAGTTAATTTAGTAATCAAAAAATTATTTTCAAAAATCATTTTCTCATTTCAAATTTCTAGAAAGCTATTAGAAATAGAATCATTCTAATAGTAAAGGGAAAATTTTAAATTTAAAGATATGTATTTATCAATATCTAAAACCTGTCAAAATTGAATAAAAATTTTTCCATAATCAATAGATAATAATAAAATTCAAAGATTTGAATTATTGAGAAAAAACATAGAATTATCTTGGTAAATTGCCTCATAGTGATCATTTAAATAATGTATATTTTAAATATTTATTATAGTTATCTTAGCAATTCCTTTATTTTTCCAAATTTGGGGTGAGGTCATTTTTTATATAAAGAATGAGTGATTTAAAATCAGATAAAACTAACGCTAATAGTCTCTTGATTTATAAATGCAAAAAGATGCTGAGAAAAATAAAATGTTAGAAATTTTTAATTTCGTTTTGCTATTTATCTGACTGTTGAATGCGATTTTGATCTTGTTCATTTTCCTCTGGTATTAACACTTAACCTCCACCTCTCCATGCACTTGCATACAATTTAATCATGTGTTATATAATATTAATAGGTTCATGTTATAGGTTAAATTTTATGGATAATACAAGTGAAAATCTTCTGTTAAATTGACACTATTGTATTTTATAATCATTCCGATACAATTAGATATATCATGTAGAATAAACTGATTAAGTTTTGCTTAAGCATTATATTTATATACACACATGTATGCAACTTTATTATTTTTAGTTCTTATTTATGAATTATTTTTTAAATATTTCCTGAGAAAATTTTTCTTTGTTTTAAGTTAATTTAATTCGGATATTCATATTGTAGGAGCAAATGTAAAATATGTGACTTCTCGTATTTTGATAAACGCGTCTAGTTTAAACATATGACTGTTGGTATATTGTATCTATAAAGTTTATTCTATTATTAATTTTTTTATTTGAAATGAAAGATATTGTTTTAATTAACTCGATTTATTTCACATAAACCATAAGGGAAAATAAATTAAAAACTTGAGGTTTTACTTAGCAAAACAAATATGAATTATTTTAACACCATCATCGATAAATATAGTCATATATATAGAGAGAGAGAGAATAAAAATTTATTTAATTCTTTACCATCCTGAGAAGAAAATTGCTCAGAATAGTTAAGCTAGATTGACTTTATTTTTACTCCGTATTATATACTGCTGACAAAAATATCGCTAAGAATTAAAAAAGTGTATCGGAACTATGAGGTTGTCATTCTTTTTTCTTTTTTTTCCTTTTATAACTATCTCAACATAAATTTTAAAAAATACAATGTCCTTGTGAATAAATTGTTATTCAAAATGTATATTATAAATACAATTAAGAGCAGTGTGAAATATATATATATATATTTAGGACCAAATTTTTAAGATAACTAGAAGGCAAAAGGTTTATCTATTGAGCAATAATTTATATTCACTAGATGATTCCAATTACAATTTATTAAAAAGAAAATATGTAGGCAATTTTTTAATGACTGTGTCAAAAATGTTTTGTTTTAAATTAGCAGCAACATTATTGGTTTTGCACTAATTAAATTTCACATCTTAATCGAAATCATTATCCAAAAATTATCGATTTCTTTTAATTTAAAAAGATATCAAGGATGAGAGTTTGGGGATAGTGAAAAACATTGAAAATATCAAATCTACAGGAATTTTTTAAAAGAAAATTGTATTTTTCTTTAAAGAAATACACTAAATCAAACTAAATTCAACCTTTTGTTATGTAATAAAACACTCTGAAACAGAAATTTGTATTCATTTCCATTTTAGCAAATAAAAGTGGATTGTCAGTATATTAATTGTTATGAGAATCTGATTTTAGTTTTATTTATAAAAAATGTCAATTCCATGAGTTTTCTGTGGAGTTTATGGTTAGTAATAAAATAAATACATTTGTTTCAGATTTAAATTTAAAAAGGATTTTAATAGGAGTGAGGGAACCGAGTATCCAAGTGATCGAGAATGATCATAAAAATTTTGTTTCAAAATTTGATTTTAAAAAAAATTTAATAACTATTGAACTTGATAATTTGCTTTATCATAAGTAGAATGAAATATCGTTGGGAATTAATGAAAATCAGTCATATATTGATAGTCGGAAACGGGAACCATTCCTTGTTTCTGTGCACACCTCGGACAGTAAAGTTATATTTAAATTTCTAAGGGATTGAAATTTCATCAATTATGAAGCACAATTATCATGTATCTAGTTTTGATGGATTTTGCGTTAAACTGTGCTGGCCGTTATGAAATAACTAACCAATTCGTTACTTGTCTTACTTTTATATTATATATGTTTAGCAATAAATTTTAAAAAAGTTACTCTTTCATCTCGATTCCTTGCATAATTTATGGTATTACAATAATAAGGCGTTTGTATTATTATTTGTTAATTCATTGTTTTTAGATTGAGGCTCGGTTTAACATTCGAGTTTTTATTTAAAGCAATTTAGAAACAGTGAAGTTATATTAACATTCGAATAAGCAATGGAAAAGAAAGATCCATATCTAAAATATATATTTTCCCTGAAAATTTTGTCCCACCTCCTCTTGCAGAACGTCAAATTGATAGACATAATAACAAAAATGGGTTTTCCCTGTATGGAAAGGGCAACGTCATCAAGGCCTAGCTCCAATCACTGTTGTAACTTTCATCTCTAATGTCCCTCTTTTTATTTTCCAAAAATAATATATATCTATGGCTCTACACCCCTCCCCTTCAAACCTCAAATCGATCGTATCACTTATTTTGAAGATGGAAATATGATATGATCCAGAAATTTTATACAGACTTTAACGATGGTAAGATTGCACTGGATATAAAACAAGAAAAAAAGGCAGTGTCCATTTTAAAAATTTTTATATATATGTATATATCTTTTTTTTTTTTTTTCTTTCTTTACATTTGTTTAAAGAAAAGTTTGTGTTAAGATCACTTGTTATCGGTACTCTTAATCTTTTGTGATTAATAGAGGTTTCAATGAATGAAAATTAATATTATTTGGATCTAGCCTGGCTTCGCAGTTTTCCCCTCATCTTTTATTGATAACCCAAATAAGAAAAACTGGGAAATTTATTTGCTTTATGAATATTTTCCAATCATTCTTTTATTCAGAAATATGTATCTCGGCTATACCAATCATAAATATACTTTCAAATATTCATGATTATATTTTTAGGAACGTAGCTCCCAATAATTTGTTTTACTGCCCAAATATTTTAAAAACGACTCTTTTCTGCAACACATATTATACTCTTATTGAAAGATTTTGAAATCCATACAATCTCTATTTATGCTAATGTTAAGTGTCCATTGTTTCTACGAGAATCGAAAGCAAAGCTATTTCTTTTCAGATAAATTTGAAAGATTTAGTTTAGATTAGAATATTAACGTCCCATTTTAAAACAACACTAGGATTATTTTGGGACGGATCTCGTAATTTTGAACCGCTGTCAGATGACGAGGACGACACCTGAGCGGCACCTCTCCAAACATCCACACCAGTGAAAAAAAAAAAGATTAAAAATCTTTACTCATTCCTTTTTATGCACCCCCCCCCGAAGTTATCTAATATGAGTTTTGTTATAATTTATTCTGCCTAACACATAAAATAATCAAAATCTCTAAGCCATAAGCTAATAACCTTAAATTTCTTGTAAGCCCTAATTCCCAAGTAACGAAGCCTATTGTCTTAGAACGCTTTTAATTTTCTCTCATATAACTGAAACAATTTTAATTTTTTTAAAGGCTTGGGAATAAAAACTTATTAGAAACTTAATTTTCTTTAAAATACAATGATTTCATTCCTTAATTTTGCGCTCAGAACATGTGTCTTATCTATCCCATACTAATTACGCCACTGACCGAGGAACCAGTTATTATAATATTCTGAATTATCCTTGATAATTTTCATCGTGAGGTAATTAGGAGAAAGCTTATCTATACTTATATAAAGCTCAATGTGTGTGTTGGCGCTCTACAGACCAGACGGTTCAACCTATAGCTACTAAATTTGGTACATGTATACCTTGGAGGTCGGGAATGTGCACCGGGGTCTCTTTTCTTGAATTTTTAATTATTAATTAAAAATTAACTTTCCCACCAAAAAAATCTTTTCATTTTCCCCACCGCCAAATCAGTAAGGCTTCAGTTTTTTTCCCCCACGCTAATGAGGCTAGGCTTAAGATTTTTCGGCCGATTATTTTAAACGCTTCTGTTTATTTTCTTAATGTTTGATGCATTTAAAATTAAACATTGTTAATTAATCAATCTTTCAGATTCATTCTGAAGTACTTTTGAATTAAAATAAAACCGAATAAAGGAAATTAAAAATTTGTAATCTGTATAGCGTTACCCCAACTGGCGTAGAAAAATTCACGCATTTGCGTTAACGTAACTGGCGTTGAAAATTCACGTATGCGCATTGTGTTCTGATTGTTGACAGCGGATGCGGACTTGATTTAAATTATTTTTAGTTGTATGCTTTTGCAATTATATTGTATTTATTTTAGTTATATATTTTTTGTATATGCTTATAGTTTTAAGTACATCGTTTCTTAAGTAGTTTTTTTAACCTGTGTTCGACCGATTATTTTAAACGATTCTGTTTATTTTCTTAGTGTTTGATGCATTTAAAATGAAACATTGTTAATGAATCGATCTGCTCATGATGAATCTGAGAAAATTTTGTTGAAAAATTCTTGAGATATTGCATAAATTAAGAAAGATATTCTTTAGTGCCCATAAAGTTTAAACGTTCTGTGACTCTGTTTTCAGTAATCATATTATTAAAAAAAAATGCTTTGTTTCAGTAAAAAATATTATTATATTAATTGCAGATTAATCTTTTCCACTTTAATTTAAAGCATAAATTCTACGGGAGATAACAGAAAATTAGAGAGATACATATGACGTTATGACTGAAGGCCTTTATAATAGTATGAGTGAATTATATGTACTATCAAAATTTGAAGTTTTAAAATATTCTGATGAAGAAGTTATTAAAGTAAGAATTGCATAAAATATTTAATAATTAAAATTTTAACGAACATTAAGATTGGCGAACCGTTGGTCGCCAAAGGCGGTTAGTACAGTAATAAAAAAAAAAAACTTGTATTTTTCAAGCAGTTGGAATAGTTTATTATGTAATAGGAAGTGATATTAAATTTAGGAACGCGGTACTGTACCGTCCCGTCAATAATGCTCATTATTTTAGTATATCAAATTAGCAATTGATATTTTAAAAGAATCTACCATGTGATTTACATACATATTATTTTCACGAATGAAAGTTGATTATTAATAATGATTTAATACTATTTGACGTCAAATATAGAAGAAAATAAGCGTTGAGGAAGAAAGAAGAAAAAAAATGTGATGCTGAGAAAAGAATCTGATTTGAATTTTTTCCAGTAAGAATTGAAACTTTTGGAGATGAAGGAAGTCATTTATCTCGAATTATCCATGGGTGATTTTTTTTAAGTTTATTTTTATTGAATTCACCAGAATGAAGACATTATTCATAACTGAATTAGATGATTACATGAATGTGACAGGCTCGAAGGGCACCAATTTAACTTAATCAAAATTCCTTTTAATAATTAATATTAATTTTCGATTTCCAAGAATCAGATAACAGCTATTCTACAAATCCTATCACTTAAGTAAACTTTAACCCTTTCTAGGGCCGTGGGAAGTATGCTCCCCACCAAAATTATCAATCTTTGTATAAAATTTTGTAAATTGGCATGAGTTCTGACAAATTTTTTTGGTAAGTCAGAAACTTAGATGCTTCAGTTCTTTACCTCAGACAAAATCATGTGTCTTGATTTGTTGCTTAATTATTAATTAATCAAATTAATTAATTAATGAAATTAAATTTATCTAATAAGCTAAATGAATCCCTTTTCTTATTCTAATTTCAAGCCTAAAAATATTTTAACATAATATGACTAAAAAAAAAATGGCCCTTTAAAGGGTTAGCTGAAGAAGCTTATTGTCAAAAAAAAGTGAGTTGAATAGGAGAACCTTCTCTGTCATAAAGTTCAATCATTTCTGCTGCTTTAGATTCACTCCTTGCAAATGTGGGTATGGTATTTATAAACCTAATTAATTATGACCTAAACTGAAAGAAATTTCATGAAATAGAATATAGTTTTATTGATAAATAATAAAAAAAACAGTACTTTGTGATCATTGAAGATGGGTGTTAGAATAAATTCTGAAGTAAATAGCAGTGGTT
This sequence comes from Argiope bruennichi, assembly GCF_947563725.1. NCBI lineage: Eukaryota > Metazoa > Arthropoda > Arachnida > Araneae > Araneidae > Argiope > Argiope bruennichi. The sequence goes on along the minus strand of NC_079152.1, from coordinate 108,432,995 downwards.
TCTCATCATTTCAAATATATTGTCTTAAAATTAATTCGTTACTGAGATAAGAAGCCAAAGCCCACGTTTCCTAATTACACTGTAGCATTTGGATAGCATTACTCTGTGGTATTTGGATACATACCGAGATAACGATGTCGTAACTGAGACTGATTAATTAATAAATCATTTTGGACAAAAGATGATGTCTAATGTGCCCCTTTATTAATATACATACTCATAAATTATGTATACCCTCTCATATAACCACTTCACAACACCTGAAACATTCGTTTCTAATTACTTTAACTGGTCCTACTTATTTCTACTGTAATTTTATCAAAAAAAAAATGAACAGGTTTGTAACGATTTGAATAATTGCTTGTTGGGATATATAACAATAAGACCTATAATTCCCTGAATGCTGAAAAGTTACAGTTAACAAATGTCAAAGTAGTTGGGAGCTTGATGAAACATGAGTAGATAATATTATTTGATAACGAGAATTTGTAGGAAATGTAAAATTGTTTTTATATGTTTTGATGTATACAAAATCGATTTCCACAACAAAGAATTTATTCGTGCCGTTTTTTTTTTTTTTTTTCGTTTATTCTTCTAAATTATTTTTTTATGTAACAAAGGGGAAAAAATACAGTGATAAAGAACAATTTTCTATTTTTCTGTATATGATGCAAATGTGCTCAACATTCTACTAATGAATAGATAACTTTTTACTATGAATAATGGGCTGAAAGTTACTGTAGTTTTAATGTCCCTGAATTATTTCTTTTATTTTGATACAATATTCTTTATAATTTAAAAGTGCATACTACTATTGCTAATATTTTCTTTCGTCTGTTTTTCATTTTGTATTTGAGAATAATTTTTTCGGTTATTTGTATTTATTTTCAATGAATTTTTGTTTAGTTTTGATTAGGATGATGGTAAAGAGTATGAATAAGGAAGACCCCATACTAGAAGGAAAAGAGATTATTTCATTCTTAAGCATTTTGTCGATGTGCATATGCATTTGTATTACCTGTCGTGAGTAAATCTGTGACAAACAATTCTGAGATTATGAATGGAGAGGTAAATATCGTCTAGATAGTCGCACATTTTCTAGTGTTGTTTGTATTGATTAGTATATTCTCAAAAAATAGAAAAGGAAGCTGATCTAAAAACCTAATTTTAAAAAATGATTATTTTTGTTTTATTTTTATTTCAGAGCATTAAATTTTATTTCTTCTGTACTAATTTTAAAAGAATAAAACTATTTTCCCCCAACTATTTAGAGTATGCTATGCATTAAATAAGGGTAAGAAAATGAATTCTGAAGATTTCATATACGATGGTAAAAGACAGAAATATTTAAAAGAACTTGAAAAATCATACTGGAAAAAAAATTGAATTTTTTGTAATAAATAACAAATGTTAAGAGCATAATTTTCCTTTTTTTATATTAATTTTTATGCAATACTTGTTAAGCGATGATATATAATTTTGTCCACGTTTCAATTTTAACTCCCTTGTTTCATAAATGAATAAAATATTCTCTTGCTTTTAATGCGAGATCTTTTATCAGCGTTTCAATTTTTTATATGATTGTTTAAATATGGCTTATTAAATAATATCTGCTTTTTATTATGTTTTTCATTACAATTTTTCTAACAGACCAGTTGATTTTGGCGAGGATATCAGTTATATTTAATTCCAATTAAATCGTTTAGATGCATTTTTTGTCCATGTATTTACAAAAGGGGAGGAATAGGAACAACACGGAAGGATGATAAAAAGGATCTTCCTTTTCTGATAAAAAAATTTGCGAGGTAAAAAAAAAAAAAAAAAAAATAAGGAAAGAAAGAAATGTCATGAAGTGTGTGTGCACTATGTTTTGCTTTCCTTTTGCAAAGAAATTTTCTATACATCATCAAAACCTGTACCTTTACAACGATTAATTAAATTAATTACATTCTTAATAAATTAAGAATTTTTAAGACGAAATGAAAATTTTTAATTTACTAAATATTTATGCAAGTATTTTGAAATCTATTTAACTGCATGAAAATCACAGGAATCCAAAATATTTAACAATTCAGATGTGAATATAAATATCTATAACAGCTAAATAAATATTTAAAAATCCAAAAATGCATCTGTATGACTATTACGAAAACTCTTACAGTCGACAGTAGTTCATTTTTAGATAAATTTTTAGATTTTAGATTTTTAGTTAAAATGTGTAGCTTTTAACTTAACTATTGCAAATGAACTAACTTATAGCTACCAGATTTGACATATAGATGTTGGAAGTGGGAATATGCACTAGAAAGCAATATTTTTGAAATTTTAATTAGAATTTTTATTTAAAAATTAAGCGAAATTCTGGCGCTTTTCTGCTGTAACTTCCGAAAATATTTCAACATAAAAATAAATTCTACACTATTTCAAAATTTAAAAGAATATCTTTTTAATAATATCAATTTAATATTCATGGAAAATTTCGCAAAATTTTAGAAAAAAAAAACATTTTATTTATTTATTTATTTTTTCTAATTTTCAACATTGTTGCCCTAAAATTCAAACCGATTACGTTATTTGAACAAATGTTTGATCACATGAATTTTTTTCCATTGTTGAAAGTTGAAAAAGGAGGAGTCTGTTTAACATCTATGTAATTTACATAATGAATAAAGATATAAAATTACATTACTGCGAATTTAGAAGACACCTAAATCGAATATTTACGTTTTTAATAGTGCCCTGATGTCAGAGGACTGATCACAATTCGGAAGATTCATGTACATAATAAACAGAACCTATGCAAGGCAATTAAACTAACATGGCATTTATATCAGAAAATTTGGTGACATCATGGACATGAAGTTATATCTAAATGATTTATCTGAAATTAAATAGAACCGTTATTCCTGGTGAGCAAATTGGTCACCTGAAGCAACTAGTAATGAATAAAGAAAACATATGAATCTATCCTTTTCGAAACCGGTTATAAAACAAGTTGTTAGTTATTCTAGCAAAGTATCGCAAGTTATATCATTAAATTTATTTTTACACACATAAAAAGAACTTTTCTAAACGTGTAATAACCAGCTTGAATGGTCTTCCCAAAACTTTCTCTCATACACTCTAATAAAAATGTTATCCCAAAGAACACCTGACATGGCAATGGCGCCCAATAGTTACGAAATATTAACCATTGGCGTATATTTAGCATTTTTAATGAGTCCGTCGTGCCATCCTTGGCGAATTATCTGGTGATTATCTCTGGCATTCGGTTAATAGCATTCGGAAACAGTATTTGTATTTTAGAGGCATTTATTCAACCGATTGAAACAAAAATTTGATACAAAATTACTCTTTACTCACAAAATTCCATGCCAAATTTGATACATGCAAGTCTTTTAGTTAACGCATTTGCGTGTTTCTAAAAGCACAGACGGTTATCTCCGTGTTGGATTTGGATCAAAATTTAATAGGTGTCTGTCTATACTGTAGATGTTAAATGAATATAACGATTTTTATCCATTTAGTTCTATTCGTTTTATAGCTGTCATGTTAATTTATATTCGATCAACTGGGCAGACTTCCTCTGAACAGATTTTGTTTAAAATTTGATAGAAATCTATACATTTGATGTAGAAACCGTATACCAAATTTCATCCATCTAGCTCAAAGTGTTTTTTAGTTATCTTTATTACAGACAGACAGACATTTTCCAGGCATTAGTTTTTTGAACTCAGGGAGGTCTAAAACGTCAAAGTCTCAAGTTCGAATTTTTTGACGACTACTATACTTTCTCTTTACTATGTATACCAGAAAGAAAAAATTATTAATGCATGGTATGAATATGTAACTTTATTATAATATTTTTCTTGATAAAGGATCATTAAATGATTAAAAATAAAAATCGAAGGGGGAATTTCCCTTTCCTATACATCTAATCATTGGTATTGTATTGATATGACACTTGACTACTAGATATCATATCATAATAAATGAAATTTTACTGAACAATATCCTGATTACTTTAGTTTTAATTTTTCTGATTTGTTTAAACAAATACTTAGATGAAATTTAAAAGCAGTGCTGTTGTATATAATTTAATAACATAAAAAAATAATAATAAATGCCTTTTTAAATAACGAAAAAATGAAATTTCGACTGAAAAAATATTTTGAAAACAGACTAAAAATAAGGTAAGCTAAAATTTATAAAGTGATTTTACAATTTTACAGAATATCTTCTTACGTGTTTTCTATCGTTCTTCTTTTTGATATTACTCTTTATTTGAAAAATATCGCTTTGTTATATCTATTTAAGTGATGAAATGCAGAAAGATTATTCTGTACATTTCATTACTCCTTATTGTGGATTTCTAAAAGCATGATCTGTTTCTTGCGCAGAGTACATTCATTTCTTTAAATTATCGAAATAAAATTACTAATTTTATGAGTTTTATCTTATTTTTATGAAAATTGTTTAAAAATAAAGATTATTCCTCATTAGCTTTTCTTGCAATTTTACAAAGAGGTTTCTTGTAATTAATTTTATTTTTTAATATTTTGTGTATCTTTATACTTGTATGAATTATAAACTATGAATTTCATTAATTTACACTACATGTTTTAAATAAAACTTCTACTCTTTCATGGCTATTTCAAGTTACAAAAAATTATAAAATGAGCCTCAAGAGTATTGAAACCAATAAATTTCAATTAAGTAATTCTATCATGTATCGAAATATTCAAAGGAAGCTTGGTTGTTCTCTTCTTTCTCAAGTAGTTGCATTTCATTCTACTTGACATGATTAAAATTGAGCTTCATTTAGTTGTATTCTGTAATCTATATAATCTTTTATCTATTTTTTTATCTATCTGTATAATCTTCTATCTGTCTTTTTTATCTATCTATTTAGTAATGAATTTTTTATTGTATAATGGGAAAGTTAAAACTAAGAGTACTGAATAAAAAAATAACAAACACTTGTATTGCAGAAACCATTACAAATTGTTAAAGCTTATGATTATACATTAAAATCAGATTGATGGAAACATTACTTATGCATGATATAACTTTTCATGTTTAAAAAAGAAAGTAAAAATTAGCACAAACATGCATAAACAGAATGAATATAAATTATAAATTAAAAAGTAAGTATTAAAGCAATATCATTGTCAAAGCACATTTTTTTCCTTAAAATCGTAAAAATTTTTGAGAAAAAGCAATTAATATGACCCAAACTTAATTCAGCTTTATAGGGTCCCATAGGCAATTAAAAGTTTCAAAGGCCCACCTCCTATCGCCATTTTCTGAAGTGATATTTTTTTATTGATTTAATTTAATATATATTTTAGCAATTTTTAAGTAATAAATATTGCTGGTTAATAAACAAAGCATTTAATTGCGACTCACTTTCAAGAATAACACCTTGTGTATAAAAATATTTAATTTTCCTATTTAAAAATAGTTTTAATCAAAATAGTAAAAAATACAATTTTTTTAACACAAATACTCTGTTACAAAGGTAACTGTTTAAAAATAACTGACCACTCAGAGCAATAAGCTAATTTCAAAACATGCAAAAATATTAAGAATGATGTTCTGAAATTTAATCGATATTTTATTTTAATTTGTATAAAACCAAACCCTTGTAAATCAATGAAATTTCAAAACTAGATTGCCTTGAAACTATCCCAAAAATTATCTGAGTCTCTAGGTAGTTATCTATTTGATAATCGATCCCTAGACACGACTACTGAGAATGTTTATTAACAAAAGATTGTATTTAAATCTGCAAATAAGCTAAAAAGTATTTCTATAGTCAGAAATCGCCATCTACAAGTAGAATAAAAAAGGATTTAAAACTGATATCCTTTTGAGACAATTTTTCCAGTTACTTCTAAGCATGCCAGAACAGTAATGGTGAACTACTGGAAGATTAAGAGCAAATAAACAACCAGCAAAGATTGCCAAAAAGCCTAATCTGAATCTTTCCTGAGTTCATGTACTTCAGCGACAATTTCAAATCATAAATTTAGAAGTCGGAAATTTCGACTAAGCGTATACATTACAATTATCGATATTTACTATTATACGACAAAGAACTAGAACCTAAATCCTCATCACAGCTTAGATCTTGCCTTTTGAAGAGAAGTAGTAAAGGGAGGGAGGGTTGGAATTGTTTCACTCTCCATGAAGATAAAATGTTATTATGCTTATGTTCCTTTTCAAAATCAAAGATGATGAAATAAGTGCCATTTACTCTGATTAAACCTTTGATGGCGAATATAAAAAATAGGCAAAAAATCATAAAATGGCTCGAGCAAGATTCACCCTTGCCCCGTCATTACCTTTCATCAACATCAAAAGAATGGTTTTGATGTTTACTAAGCATTGAAAACTTTGAATGGAAGACACTTTTCATCTAAAGAGGGAGGGTTTTGGCTGGAAAGAAGAAAAATAAAAGATTGTTCTCTTCTTGTGGCAAAAGATAGAGATTGATAAGAGGGAAGCAGTATTTGTGTGTAGAATGGTACCTCTCTGGGTGAATTCATAGGCCTCTTAATCTTTTCGCATGGGAGTATGGTTTCTCAAATCTTTTAAAGATTCCTTGTTGGTTATATGCGTTCTTCTACGATTGCAATAATTTAAACCTAAAAGATGATATCACTTGACTATACAGAACTCGTATTATTAAGAATGTCTTCAGTAGTAAAAACTGCAGCATATGAAATGGTCAGTTTCATTTCTCCTTCGGAATATTATGAAGCATGCTTTGGATATACTAAGATGCTCATTCTCTATTCAGTTCATAGTCCAGCTTTGCAAAAATAGTGGTTCTTTTTTTAATGGCATTGCTTCTGGAGAGGTTTGAAGTACACCTTACTAAAGATCTTTATTAAATTAACACATTTTTTTTTATATCTGAGCTAATTCCTAAAAAGAAATACTGGCTGTGATTTTACACCATATTATATTACTAACATGACTTAAATGATTATTCAGAAAAAAAATGAAAAAGAAAAATCATAATTTCCCCCATATAAACAGTTCATCCTATAATAAAAGTTAATAGTAATTTTAATGAAGCCAATTCATAAGCTCGTGATACGGAAAAAATTCGTTACTTAAATTCATTTTTTGAACCCCCTGCATGCTTTTCCGAAGAAAAAAAAAAGGGGGGGGTGATGTCTCAAAATGTAAGCAATATGCTGTTAGGTGCTACATATCACGCGTAGTTGCGTTTGCATGCGATTACAACACCATGTGAATGGTTTTCACTTTGGATGACGACTGAATAATCCAGTTGATTCCGAAATTGTATATATTTAAAACACCCCAAGATAAATACCAAATGTATAGAAAAGATACAAGACTTCTTTGACGCGTTCTCTCTAGCCTTTGCAGCTTCACCATTATTGAAACTGAGCATCCCAAAATCGAATATGAATAAGAAAGCAGAAGTTAATTGGCTGGTCCTTAACACATTCAGATTTTCTCAGATTCCATCATTTTCCATTTCTCTGTAGATATGTTAATGCATAAACAAAACGGGAAATAGTTTTGGTGTGTTTGGGAATATTCTGGCAAGACATTTAGTGAGGGCTTGCAGAGAGTTCGTAATCGTCATTGTGCCCATTAAAAGAGTGAGATAAATAATGGAGTAATCATGAATGATCAACTTTAAATACGGTTTCGGAACTCCTCCTCCGTCGGGGTTCTTTTTCCGATTTGTTGGTCGATGAAATAAACAGTCCTTTAGTAGAAAACAACGACGACGTTTATTAACACAAAGGACACGAGTACACAGGTGACAAATATATACAGCCGAGACGAACACGGGCAACCCACAGCAGCACACTACAACAAACAGTAGTCCACAAGTAGTAATAACAACCACAGCACACAAAGCGGCCAGACAGGATTCAGTAGAATGAGGGAATCTACGTAGCTTCACCCTACGGTCTCTACAAACGTCTGCAATTCTCCATTGTCTCCTCGCTTTAGCTGTAACCAACTGCCGGCACACTACTACAGGACTCACTACTCCTGACATGACTCGATGCTGCTTCCACAATAAACACCAGGACTTGGCACATAGCTGAGTTCAGCAATCGCTTGAGCTCTACACAAGGCTTGGTCTTCACTATTCCGCCGTTGCTTCGTTATCCTCTCGATGACTCAATGCTTAAATACGACTCGTTTCACGACTACGACCGGCTTGGACCGCCGGCCTTTTATAGATCCCGGGAGGTGGGCAGAGAAGGTTTTGGGTCACGAGGAATCGTTATTAGACTGTTTAGTCTGCATTCCTTCACAGAAAAAAATCCCTTTTTTTGAGTCCCTGCTTGAGGGTGACCTTTGAAAAAGTCTTCAGGCCGGATTCTTTTTTTATTTGGTTTAATTTTGATTTTTTACTATTAACTTGGTTTTTTTTACTTTTATATATATGTAAATATTTTTTGTAAAAAGAATGTATATTCTTTCCCTATAATCCTGAAGAACAATTAAGTATCTATTTCAAGCAATATTTTGATAATCTAGAACTCATAGTAACATGATTATATTTATAGATTAGATACTATCTGCAGACTGCATAATGTGATACGCGTCATGCAAAAACCGTTAGTCCTAAAGATAACAAATTTGGCAGATGAAAAGTAAATAGCACTCTAGGATTAAATGCTAAAAAAATGGGGAGGGGTCAAATTTTTGATTTTATTTTTACTTAAAAGTAAGTCAAAGTTCTGATTGGTGAAGGTGGACACCTTGTAATTTAAATGCTATTATTAAAATGTTTTCAAAATTTAAAGACTTTTGCTGAATTTAGAAACTATTTTTAATTCAATATATAAATATTCTAATGAAAACTTTTCTGAAATGAAGTCCTTCGTCGATTTTATGGATTCAGTTTAGTAAATGAATAACATAAGAAGAATTGGGAAAGTGTTTTTTGAAAAAGTTCGGACTAGTTTTGCCTTTTGATGTATACATTATATTATATACATTTTATCTAAATTCATTCAATGTAAAGAAGTAACAAAGAGTATCATTATGCATACTGTATGGAAAAGTTTTTAATTCTTTTTCGAATACAATATAGCTAAAAATAGATTTTGCGGAGATGCAAATTTAAGATATAGGAAAAAAGAAAAAGCTTTGTAATTAGACAAAAGTTCCAATCATTAAATTTTTATTTTCGCTAACTGCTCATAAAACTTCAAATTTCTTATTTCACTTTCGAGCGAAATAAGAAACTTTTTCTCTTGCGAAGAATCATTGAAGAATAAATGTACAAATACATTTAAATGATAAAAACCATTTCTGATTGAATACTAGTTTACAATAATGACAATTCAAAAATTAACATACATTTATAGATTGAATTAATTAAAATATATTCAAATTATAAACAATATTTTGATATTATTTCAATAGGAAATTCAAGGGGCAAGAGAAAAAAGCCAATGAATTTGATTAAAAAATTTTCCAATTACCTAAGAATCTTTGTAAATAGAATTCCTAGAACAATTGATAGAAATTAAAAAATACCTAGATAATTTTAAAGAATTTTAGGAAAATAATATTGATGATATTTTTTTATTTACAATAAAAATATTGAAAAATATTTTTAAGACGTCTACCAAGAATGGCATCCAGAGCATCAGACACTCCACTAAAAGAATGTGAGATCTGTTTCTGTTAGTTCCAACTATAATATCTTCATTTTGTCCGTAACTTGTATTACCTCTGTGTAACTTGGTTATTTCTGTTATTTTCGAAATAAAGTTTAATAACCAAAAATTTATCGTGTTTTTCTTATTTTAGTGCAGTAAGCGGTGTATATACAATATGAAGCATTATTATAGTTTAAAAACAATAACACTAGACCATTTGTGTCCTAAAAATTACGTATGATATATTTTAAAAATTTATCGTTTGATTTTTTTTCAAACGGCATTCTCATGTAAGTGTTTTTCATTTATTGTTCTCTTTAGCACCCGTCTTTGCTGATTATTCGAATATCTGATTTGATACATGATAGATATTGGAAACATTAATATAAACTATCTGCTCATAAATAAAAAGAGAATATATTTTTGTAAATACATCTTTTTAAATTGATTTTTGCAAATATGTGCATTGCTTCCTCATGTAGCATAATCTACAATTTCTCCGTACAAAAAACATAGTTTTGGTACTTCACAGGGGCAAGAAGTTTTTATTTCGATTCTAAATTATTTCAATCAAATTTATTAACATATTTCGTAAAAATATCGATTTGAGAAGTAAAATTTCACTGTCTTTTTCTAAACAATAATGTATTTATTCATTTGTTATCAATTTGCAGAATAAAATGTCATGCTCGATTATTCCTTTAAATATTGCCCACTGATGGTCAAAACGTGTCAATAGTGAAAAAATCTGAGGGAGGCCACACACACCCTTATCTTCGCCACGTTTCTACTTGAAAGTAAATATTCATAAAAACAATCTAACGATCCTAACATCTATTTTTTTTTATTGGGACGAAGATTTACGGGATAAAAATGGAACTGCTTCATAAAGATTGTTTCCTCTTTGAAAGGAATTATTACAGAAGGGATTTAAGACCTACATTTAATAAATCAAAGCTGGAGAAGCAAAGCAAAAGAATTATTTTGCAGTTTGTTCAAGAAAATGTATAATATATCTTTTGAGGTGTGCAGAATCGGTTTCGTAGTATTTTGTGCCCTGTCCTAAAATATTGTGCGCATATCGTATGTAGTACAAATGGTTAACCTTCAACAGGACCTAAGTATACAAATGTTTTTTCGATGTTATGTATATTTAAAATAAGAATTAAAAAAATCGCCCGGCGTTAAAATTTGTAGATTACATTGGCACCTTTGGCTACACTCCTTTGGAATGGGTCCTACAAGCCTATAGATAAGCTTCTGGTAAACCAGAGGTTCTTCTCCCCTAAATTTTCCCACATATTATCTAATAAATGTACTTGTATATTATTAATCATATACCAGTGGCGAACAATATTTCCGAAAGAACCTATTATAATACAATTTTGGGCGATTAATGGCTGGTATATGATTAATATAAATGTGTCAAAAAATCGCATTTGTATTTGTATTCTTTTCAGACACGAGATTTCATATAATTAAGTCGTTGTGTTATTGCATTTACATGCTTGTGAAAGTACAGATCTGCACCTTGAAGGATTCGATTCCATATTTGATACATATCTTTGCTTTAGATGCATTATCTTTGCCTTGATGCACAGATGTTAAATCTGCGCATCAAATGTTATCCATTTAATTCATCTTTATTCTGTAGTTATCAGATTCACTTTATTTGGGTGCTGGGCAGATAGGATTTTTTTCATGAATTTAGTTCTACATTTGACCGAAATTTTCAAATTGTCAGTTAAGTGGATAAAATATCACACTTTATCCGTCAAGCTCGAATCGTTTTTGAGTTATCATGTTCACAGACAGATAAAAGTAATTCTCAAAATGTGTTTCTCAAACACTTTCAGATCTAAGGTAGATTTGAAACATAGAGGTCGTAAAAAATATCCAATTTTAATTTTATGTTTATTACAATACTTTTTCTTTGTAAGCTCCATATACGAGGAAGTAAAAAAGGAAGAAAAGGACTAGGGTCTTAACAATATTTGTGGATTGATAATTAAGATATAAAAAGGGAAACAGACATGTCTTTGAATTAAATACAACTTTTACTATTTTATTAATATTAGTAATAATTTTTAAATGTTGTATTCCCCCCCCCCCACACACACACCCTTCATTTTCTTTCCAGTGCCTTATCCTAGTTCCAGTGTGACCACAAAGGGAAATTTCGATTGACATGAAAAGTCGATAGCCAGTATATGCATTGAAGTGAAATGAGAGCAATGTTTCTTTGCTGACGGTATTTGAGACAGCTTAGGGTTCTTGCAAGCTTAATATTAAATCTATTTCCATCTAATTATTTGAAATATAAAATTCAAATTTAAATATGACTGAACAATTGCAATTAAGAGGTACTTTACGGGGCCATAACAATTGGGTTACCCAAATTGCGACGAACCCAAAATTTCCAGATATGATTTTGTCATCATCTAGAGGTAAGAATTTTAATATTATAAATATTAAAAACTCTTCTAAGTTTAGTAAATATGAAACTATTAGTATAATTTCAGGTATTTATGTGCATTAAATTTTGATTTAAGCGGTTGTTGATTATAATACTGTATAATTTTGTTATCTTAGAGTGCTGACATTTAGAATATTTATTTTGTGCTATACATCAATTCTCTTACAAATCAATAGTTATAAACAAACATATGACAGATACGTTTCAGTTTTACATATTTAATTAGAGAACGTGTAACAAGTAAATAAACGAGTTGAATTGACGATCGGGACACATGGGGCTTAAAAAAATCTTGTGATCAGTTTCTTGTTTGCAATCGAATGTTAGAATTAAAATGTTTGATATTTTCTGAAATATCATGTAAAACCTTAATATACCAACAATCATGGAATTTTCCATGTCCTTATTAAATATTTGAATTTACAATTTAAACCTCCAGAATATATGGATAATATAATCTGGAGATGATTCTATCGATATCTAAATAGGTTTTGCTTACATTTTAACTTTCATCTAAAGAATTGGAAGAATCCATATTCTATATACATAAAATTACACATTAAAAAAACCCTACAGGAAAATTATTTTTCATTATTCTTCTGTATATAAGTTTTAGTGAAATTTTAAGTGTTCATTTAGTATAGCTGATTAAATAACTACATGTAATGCACATGTTCATGTGTATTTTAATTTTAGATAAGACTCTTATTATGTGGAAATTGACTCGTGAAGACACTAACTATGGTGTACCTCAGAAACGTCTTCGTGGTCATGGGCATTTTGTTACAGATGTTGTCATGTCTTCTGATGGACAATATGCCTTATCTTGTTCTTGGGATAAGACTCTCCGTTTGTGGGACTTAACTTAGTAAGTGTAATCTGTTTCCAGCATGTAAAAAAAAACACTTTTAAGTTTGATTTTGGTAAATGTAAATAAAAGTCCAGTATTTTACTTTTGAATTCATATTTAATATTTTGAATTGTATCTGTTGGATAATGAATGTAACATATAGTGTTGAAATTTATTAATACTTTTTCTTGCTTTAAATTTTATGAAGTTCAATACAACTTATTTATAAATGACATATCTTATTTTAACTACTTGTTCATGGATATATGTGATGCACTTATATTGTTTATCACCCCCATTGAGAATATTGTAAATGTAAGACTTGCTGGATAATTCATATTAACTTATAAATATTTTGTCTGCTTGAGTATTCAGATATCATTAGTTATATAATAAATTATTGATAAATGAATTATAATTTAATTTTAGTTCTTTTGAAGATTTTAATAATTTATTCTTATAATTTTAGTGGAAAGACAACTAGAAGGTTTGAGGATCATACTAAAGATGTTCTTAGTGTTGCCTTCTCAGCTGATAACCGACAAATTGTTTCTGGATCACGAGATAAAACAATCAAATTGTGGAATACCTTGGCCCAATGCAAATATACAATTCAAGTTAGTTTCCTAATTTGTGATCTTTCTATTGCTACTCTAATTGCTGTATTTGATATTTAATAACTTGTATTGCGTACTGTGATAAAAAATTTCTTTATTGTGATAAAATTCTCTTTATTTTAATGGCTATAAAATCTAGCTTTCTGGGGTTTGAATTTAAATGTATTTGCCTTGAAATTAGTAGCTTTAATAAGGTTTTGCATGTAAATAAGTCATTTGATTTTTTTCCCCTTACAATTGATATTTTATTTTTTATATTTGCCCATGCAATTAAGTCTTAAATAGATAACAATCTCTCTCTATATATATTTTTTTCTGAAACTGTTTTGCAAAAAGAAAAGGGGAAAAAAGCCTATTTTAAGAACTATCAGTTGTTAAATTTTGAGGTCTTGAATCATCTATAAAGAAAAATTATTTGAAGAATGATTATATTTTATAATAATTAAAATATTTATATCATATTTTTCATCATTCATGGTTTATCAAATGTGAATATATTTCTGATATTAATTGCAGGAAGATGGCCACAGTGATTGGGTGTCTTGTGTAAGATTTTCTCCAAACAACAATAATCCAATCATTGTGTCTTGTGGTTGGGATCGTTACGTAAAAGTGTGTATATTGAAAATATTTTTTCTTAATTCTAAAATTTGATTTGATATTGCCATATTCAAATAATTAACTCTGTATATTAAAGGTTTGGAATCTTACAAATTGCCGTCTAAAAACAAACCATATTGGTCATCATGGGTATTTGAATACTGTTACTGTTTCTCCTGATGGTTCCTTGTGTGCTTCTGGAGGAAAGGTAAGTTCTAGTAATTCAAACATTTTAAATATCCCTCTGTAAAAGGCTGCATAGCATTATGGGGTGGGGAAGTGCTTAATTTTCCTGAAAACTAAGTGCTGCCCCCTCCCCTAACACTGAATGTGATAAATTGAAAGCATGGAGTAGAGCTTTGTTTACAATATGTATCTAAAAGGGAAACCAACAAAAAAGAATTCGGAAGTAAAATTCAAGTTCAGACTGAGATTCAACACATTTAAAATAATACTTAATCATACCCTCCAACAACTATAGGGGGAAACTGTGGATGTATAATGAAAGGCTACTAAAAACAGACATATGTACAGAAAATTATAAAAATTTCTGAAAATACCTTTCTTCTAAATCTTTACTCATAACAATGCAGTCAATGAAAGTATTTTTAGCATGATTATTAGAGGAGGGAAAAAAAACAAAAACACAGTAGCTTATTCTAGCATGAATAATAAAAAAAGAATAATTTAAAAAAAACTGGAATTGTCCTCGTAATAAAAATGAACATGGGGCTTTGTTATGATGCTAAACCGAGCAATTATAACTTAAGCAAGTGTGCTTGCTGATTAATGAAACAAAATTGTAATATGTCCAAACAACAGTGTTAATTTATTTAGGCAACAAAATTGTGCTGTATGGTTTTTAATAAATTATTGCGCTTACATGTTTAGTCAATATTAAGTGTCTTAAATAATTTTGAATATGTGAAAATATTTGTTTTAACTAGTTAAAATTCTTGGGGAATGTCTATTCTTCATTAATTTGTTGATATTACATTGTTTGTAGTTACATTGTATCTGTATAAAGTGTCCCTGATGATTAATTCATCAATGTTGGATGGCTCTGCTCAATAGCCTTTTTCTACTCCCTCATTTAACAATGGATATCGCTGTTTATTGTAAAATTGACATAGTTATCTTGAATGTCAGCATGAATAACGTACTCTGTAACTTGAAGCTTCATGTTTAATATTTTATATGTTATTAACAAAGATTATGCAGATGGTCGAATCACTGGGAAAATAATAAAGTGAGATTAATTTGATGCTCAAGGCATTAGACATATTGAATATGGAAGATTTTTTTTACATTGAAGCCTTTTTTTAGTACATTACACATTTGATCATTTATTCTTCTGTATGTCGTTTTTGGGCTACTTATTGCTCAAAAATTTTTACACTTGTCTTAAAATTTAATCTTTAATAGTACCAATTTTACTTAAGACTTTATTTTGGTTATGAATTTATTTCATTAGTTTTTGAAAAAAAATAGTAATTTGTGATGATTATTATTGTAATGAAACTCAAAACAATATTATTGAATCGTTGAGTAACTTGATTTTTTTTTTTTAATGTCATGATTAAAAACTTTTCTTTGCTTTAAATCAAATTTGAAAACTAAAGCAGTTTATTGGATTAGATTCTTCACTTGATGATTGTTAAATTATGAGGTAATGCGATGTATTGTCTTGAGTAGCTTCCTAATGTTTTTAATGTGGCTACTTATCTGCCATTTTTCCTTCTATGCAGTCTCTTTTTAACTTTATGAATTTATTTCCATTATTTATGAAAGCTATAAACTCTTCAGTTTTCATGTCTTCATGCAAGTTAAAGTGCATTTTAATTAAATTTTCAACATGTAAAATTATTTTAAAAGAAGCTCTTTACTATTCTTCAGAAGTTATAAGAAATAGGATAAATATGTAATAGGGTAATTTTTTGTAGTCTACTACTATTATTTCCTGTCAAAAGAAGATTGATCCAAGAAATTAAAAAATGGTACTATTGTTTTACGACAGTTCTGCAAATCTTATAATGGTAGTCATTTTGGAATGCTTTAGTTCTTAACTTTATGAAGCTGCAAATAAAATATTCTAGATTGCTAAATATGGTGAGTTAGCATGAGGTTTACATTTTCCATCCCATCTATATCGAATGTATTTCTAGGATTGCAAAGCAATGTTGTGGGATTTGAATGAAGGCAAACATCTTTACACATTGGACCATACAGATATCATCAATGCTTTATGCTTCAGTCCCAACCGATATTGGTTGTGCGTTGCTACTGGTCCTAGTATCAAAATTTGGGTAGGTGAAATTAGATTTTTTTTTTTTTTTTTTTTTTTTTTTGCTTTGCTTTGCTTAAATTGCATTATAAGCCACAAAACAGAATACTGCTTTCTTTTTGTTAAAAATTATAAAATCATTTTTCAACTTTTAATTTTTTTTAGGATTTGGAAGGCAAGAATATGGTTGATGAACTAAGGCCTGAAGTTATAACTAACAGTGCTAAGGCTGAGCCTCCACAGTGTATTTCTATGGCTTGGTCTGCAGATGGTCAGACATTATTCGCTGGTTATACGGACAATTCTATCAGAGTATGGGCTGTAAGTCCATCAGCTCGCTGATGTATGAGTGATAAAAAAATAAATATTTGAAGAAAGATATTTGAATTTTATTTAAATTTGTTATGCAATGGCATGATTTGAGAATTGACAAAGGTCGCAACATGTTGTGCAGGTTCATTACAAGTAATTTTGTCTTTATGCATGACATAATGTTCTGGCATTTCCTCTTAATTTCTTGAGGTAATTTGAATTAATCTTATAAAAGG
Source organism: Argiope bruennichi (assembly GCF_947563725.1). Lineage (NCBI taxonomy): Eukaryota > Metazoa > Arthropoda > Arachnida > Araneae > Araneidae > Argiope > Argiope bruennichi. The sequence continues at coordinate 108,415,946 of NC_079152.1, read as the reverse complement.
TAATGTATTAGTCAAAAAAGGCAGGTTGCTTACTTCTCAAGTGAATTGTTGTACAGTCTGATAATATTCTTTTTATATCCATGTAATTAGAGGTGAATTTCTTTTTTGCATTGAAATCACATATTTTAATTTTACACTAATTATAATTAAGGTTTATATTCAGAAAAATGCAATTCTGAAAGTTTTTTTTAATAGTTTATTCACATTTGAGTATCTCTTAGTTTAACGTTTTACTTTCTTATTAAAATACATTGTGACAGTAAATAGAAATTCTCTTTTTGATAAATTATTCTCTCTCTTTTCATGTTTCAATTCAATTGAACAATGAATTCAATTATTGAATTAGCTCATCCAGTATTCTAGATTTAAGTATAGATATTGAGATGGCAGAGAATTTGAGAGATGTGTTGTGTAATGAACGGAGTAGGTGTAGGACTTCTTTGATAATTGAATATCTACAAAAAATTAAGAATAACTGAAATTGAGAGGGAAACCATTAAGACTAAACTAGGCATAAAAGATTTAACTGTAATTAGTAAATCCCACCTTTGTAATTAGTAATTACACCAAACCAGTTAGTAGTTAAGGCAGCGTATGACAAATAAATAAATGGAATTATTGATTGCTGTGTTGAAAATAACGATTTTTTTAAGAAGCTCATTGTTAGCATACCTAAAACATGTAAGTTAACAAAATTAAACTTATAAGTGTTCGGCAGTTGCATAGACATTTTTATTAAATGATATGAATTTTTAACTTCATAAAATAGATATTTACATTATAATTTATTTCGGAAATATGGGGGGGGGGGTCAATCTTGAATATTTTTCTTCATTTTGAGATGAAATACTGTATTAGTGTTTTTGAAGCTTGATTAGGCAAATTTTAAATATGCTGTGCAAATTGATGATATACTTTTATTTATATCTTTATAAACTAACTGGTACTTTAATATCTTGTTTTGGAAATTTACCAGGATTACTTTAAGGTATGCATTTTAGTTTTGATCTAGGCAAAATCGGAACAAGAGTGCCTTTACTGATGTTATGTTTTTAAAACATCCAAATTTTTTCAGTAAAAAAATCAAGTAAGAAAGATTTCAGGAATCGAAAACTGATATTGTTACTCTTTCAGACATTGTTAAGTTTTAAAATGTCATTTACATTTTAATGATTACTGAGCTTATAAATGTAAAAAAGGGTTCTCCCATTTTCTAGTTCATTAATTACCTGCAGTGCCTGGTTGCTTTTATTTAGTTTTATATTTCACTGGAGGTATAAAAAATCTACTGAAAAAAAATATAATTAATATTTCATATTCTAAGTGTGTAAATTGCATAGACTGATTTCACAACCTCATAAAACTAGTAATTTTTTTTATAAATTAAAACAAGCAAATATATCAGTAAAAAAAAAGTTCCCGAGTTACTTGATTGAAAAACATGAGTCAGCATGCAACCTATTTTCATTGAGGATGATGCAATCCCTGTTCAAGGGGCCTGTAGAAAACTGGTGGATGGAACTAAGAAATTCCAGGCTAGTATAAAAAAAAAGCTATAAAGAAAATATCTGGAAAATCAATCAAATTCTAAATATTCTGAAAATATGGAAAGAAACAAATATCAAATTTCTTCCATAGTTGAATTTTGTTCATAAAATTAAAATTGTTGTAATAGTGTGACCTTTTTACATCAATATATATATATAACATATATGAAATTGTGTTTTTCTACTAAAAATCAGGATAAATTAAAAGCACTAAACAAGCTAGATACATTTGGTTTGTTTTTGCATCTTGTGGTTTGTTCACAATCTGCTTCTAAAAAAAGATTATCATTCGATATGCATGAGAACACAGTAAATTAGATGATATTGAATATGTGAATTATATTCTTATTTGTGTGGATGTGATTATTTGGATATGCTGCAATAGTTCTAAAATGGTCTTGGACCCCAATAACACTGAACATTGCTCTTAGAATATCTGCTTCCTTTCAAACAAATGTTCCTTATCATTTTCATATCATATTTCTTAATAAATTATTTTTAAATGATTAATTTTAATGGTAGAATAGCATACCTATAATTTCACGACTCTTAATTTTGATACTGTTTGAACTAGTTCAATGCTGATTGGACTTGATCGAGCTTGATAAAATTTTAGTGTAACTGTTGAGAATCATTTCTGACAATATCTTCTAGTTTGATTTGGAAGCATCAGTTTGGAACTCTCTTTGGGAAGAAGTATATTTGTGGGTAGAATAATAGATCTTTATTATTCAGACTGCTTTTAAATGTATGTGAATGGAATGAATGAACGACATTTAATTTGAGAGCATGACTGAAATTTGCTCTATATTTATAAGGCAATATTGCATGATGTTTATTTCTCAGATTTATTTCTGTTTAAATTATTAGAATAAATATTGCACTTTTTAACACTTCCAAATAATTTAGTAATTTTTTTTTTGTATACTTTTGTGTTTTGAATTGTTTAAAAAACTGCCTCTAATTTAAATTTCAGAAATGTTTTGTGGAATTATTATAACAATCTAAGTCTAATTTTGTATGTGTTGATACAGTGAACAGAAATTATATTAATATTCCAAAACAAAAATATTTTTTATTCGAGTTTGTGGTAATATACAATAGTATATTTTCCTTTTTATTTCATAATGCCTGAAAATCATAAAACCTTTTCTAAAAACTTTAATATTTTTCTCCATAAATGATGCACTTGCATTCCATGAACTTGTTATTCATGCCAAATTTTTGGTTCTAGGTCTGACAGTCTAATCTGTTCATTGCCAATATACTGATATATAACTACTTATATACCATATAATTATATGGTATATAACTACTTATTCTATTGTTGTACTTCATGGTATTTTTTTGGCTACCTTGTTAATTAATAAAATCATTAAAATTATAAATATTGAATGGAGAATTGTGACATTAAGAATAATGTAAATCCAGTTGAATTGATGATGTTGCGTACATGTAGAGATATAATATAATGAAGTATCAGATATAAATATAATGAACAAAAACCATTAAGCATAATCAGTTCTTAATTTGACTCTGTTATATATTTTACGAATTACAGTATACATGTCGGAAGACTAAAATATAAATGCAAATTTATGATTGAATTTTTGGCAAGTGTATAATCAGGTGTAAACTTTCTCGCATTTTACTTAATTCTAAGGAAAGAAGAAACCCTGCAGCTACACATTTTATTATTAATTTGTTTCATTTTAATAGCAAATTCAAAATTTGGACATAAAACTATATATACAAATTGAGCATGTTACATAGACAGTTTTACTTCATCAACCATTATTTTCTTATAATGTAATTAAATGTTATTAACTAGCCACTTTTGGTGACAAGCTTATTCACTCAGGGTATTGATTATTTGGTCGTTAAATATTTATATGAAATACATTTTATCCCTGATTGTTTAATTAGACTAAAAGAAATAAATTTAATTGAAATTCCAGTAAAATTTACTTTTTCTTGTTTGCAAAATAAAATATTTTAATTAGTATTTTGAATTCAATATTGTATATAGCCAAATTTAATAAAATAGTAGAAAAGGAAGTTGTAATAGAACTTAACCCATCATATTGGATGAAAGTGTGAAACTGTAAAATATTACAAAGAAATTACTTGGAACTAAGTTTCTAAAAATGTTATTAAAAATGTTAAATGTCATTAAAAAGAGCTAGCTTCTATAGTTGTTCAAATAATAACAATTTTCATTGTGCCTTCCGCGGCGGCGTATAATCCACTGGTGCTACTTATAGCTGTGAACACACAAAAAAATATTTCAGTAGATTATTAATGACATATAGCGTCTATTTTCATGTTTTTTTTTAACAGATTTTATGCAGGAAATTACGGTATATTCGGAGTAGAGGGACCCCCCCCCACACACACACACCCTTTAATTAAGATGTCTAAAAGAAAATGTGAAATTGCGAAATTAAAATGAAAGCTGAAAATCTGTAATTTGCGACGAAAGCAAATGCCCATTCTTATAGAAAATATCAGTTGGAAACTGGTACAAAATTTATCAAAGGAAATAAAAATCATTTCCTTCGCTGAACTGTAACTTGAAAAAAACTTTTTTTTTTTTTTTAATGTATAACATGAAATGGCAAATGCGTAAAAATCTACTTCGGGTCTAATGTATCAAGGGAAGCAAATTTTGTTAACCTTAGCTAAAACAATGGAAAGAGATAATCTCATCAAACAATTTCATTTCTGGCAATGAAATGTATTATTACAAATCATTAAAAGAATAAAGTTTTTAAAACATTTGTTAAAAGCATGCGATAAATAGATATCAGTAAAAAAATTATTTGAATTTTAAAATGGCGTAAAAATAAATTTTGCGAGTTGAACAATTTTAAGAAACAAATTTTATTTATCTTTTTTTTTTTTTTTTCCCAAGAGGTTTTTCCCTCTTGTTTTGGAGAGTACAAGCACTAAACTTTAACAAAAGTGAGCAAAAACTGTACATTCATATAAGGGGCAACATTGATCTGTAAATATATTAATCAACATATTGTATAAAATTAATTACGAACAAGGCGGATAAAAGTATGATTTTTTTTGTACTATAAATTTTAATACGAAGTACAAAATCTATTTCGTGAACTTCAGAAAAGAATTGAGTTTCAATGATCAGTTTTATGGCAGTAGAATAATGCTGCAAAAATGGAAGGCAAAAAAAAAAAAAAAACGCTTTTACTGCCAAGAGGGATGTTGTCTTTCCCTTCTTGCAGGAGTCTCCTGTCATCAGTAAAAATCTGAAATACCATTGCAATATAGTTGAGATTGCGTTTTTAACTCCATCTTGGTAAGAGTGAGGGGGAAGCGGCATGTGCCATCAAAACATTGGCCAGGCTGCGTTACAATTCTCTTAATAATTGATCCAACATAAAAAGCTTATCCGTAAGTTCATTTCTATTTACTCAGCAAATTGTACCAATCATTTCTTAAAACGAACATTTTGCGTCCCTTCAATATCTGCTTACTTGGCAGGAGGGGGGAAGTGATTTTGCCACTCCCTCGGTAGGGTCCTGGCACAGAAATACAGCGTTTCCGTCAAGTGAAATGACACAACGCCTAGAGTACTTAGCATTCAAGTAACGATTTAATTTGCATAGACAGATGAAGAAATTCACTTTTGTCTCGTTAAATTATGAAAATATCACAGTGTGCGGTAAGAGAATTCGGCCAAGGGCTTAGAGATTATGGAAATTTGACAAATTGTAATTCTGTATGTACTGTCAACGTAAATGTCAATGATTAATATTACTGACGGAAAGATGTGACTCAATCACTTGTTCGAATTCAACACAACGTTTTCAATTGCAGCTTTTGAACCAGGTATTTAATCGACAAGAGGATTTGATTCGATCTCTCCAGTCCCTGGACAGATAGAATAATTAATAAACCTGGAAAACAGTATTTTGTCAGTGTTTAGAGACATCCCTTTCAACGCAGAGGCCATCCTGATTCACTTCTCTGGAAAAGACCTCAATCACAATACTATAATTTACTTCTATCCAGTCCAAATACAACTAAGTCCCTCCCCTTGAAGTGATAAAGAAATAGATGCTTTCCCGAACACGTCCAGAAAGAATTGTTTCTAGGTAATAGATCGTTGACTCTAGAAGGAAAGGAAATGCCCAGTGTACTAAACAGAAACAATGAATTTCGTGAATTAGAGGGAAAGTAAAGAGAGGAATTGTTCATTGTCCTCTTCGAATAACAGGATTGCTATAATCATTTGAAATCATATATCACTGTAATTTGTCAGAGCCGGATTAAGATTTATAGGTGTTCTGATGCAGTGAAAATCTTGGGATCCCTTTTATATTCCAAACTTTTAAAACCAAATTTTTTTTTATTCAGTTTTAATTTAATCTTTATATATATATATATATATATATATATATATATATATATATATATATATATATATATATACAAAAGTATTAGAATCAAGTTAATAGGAAAAACAAAAATCAAATAAAAATTAAACCAAAAAAAATTATTAAAAAAAGAATTCGGCCTGAAGACTTTTTCAAGGGTCACCCTCAGGCAGGGATTCAAATAAAGGGATTTTTTCTGTGAGGACATACATTAAAATTCAGATTCGTAACCTGTAGCACTGGTAGTTATAATTACTATACGGGTAAACATTTCTTTAAATACTTAAAAATTATCCTGGACAAAATAAAAAATGAAGACAACTTTATTATTTCTAGTAACAAAGAAGTATTGGATTTTCTTAAAGATAACAACATTAATAAACTTAATACTTTTGATTTCGAAAATTTATACACTAATCTACCTCATGAAAAATTAATAAAGGTCTGCACTTTTATATATGACGAATATTTAAATGAAAATATCATTCCTAAAAATAACTGGCTTGAGTTATGTAATTTTAATATTACTGAAAATTACGTGTTTAATGGTATTAATTTTTATAAACAAGTCAAGGGCATTCCAATGGGGACAGCTTTCTCAAGTGCTTTAGCTAATATTTTCCTGCATTACTATGAGAAAAAAATAATTAAATATAATTTAATAAACGGGTGGAGATATATTGATGACCTATTTTTGATTAACTTCGACAATACTAATATTATTACTAATTGCTATCCAAAAGATTTAATTCTAAAAGATACAAATAAAAATCAACTTGAGGCTACCTTTCTGGATTTAAAAATCGAAATTGCTAATGATAAAACAATAGTTGGTATATACGATAAAAGGGATGATTTCAACTTTAAAATAACAAAACTATGTAACTACCATTCCAATCTAAACTCTAAAATTTTCAAAAATCTAATTTTCTCACAAGTTAACAGGATCAAAAGGGTTTGCAATAATAAAAATTCTTATATTGAAGCATCAAATATCCTCCTTAAAAATTTAATTAAAAATGATTTTCCTAGAAATTACTGTAATGTCAATTTTTTAATTAAACAAGGTATGGTTTGGGATTAATCCTTTGGCTTAAATAAAAATAGAACTTTACTTGCATATTGGATCACTCAATAGATGGCGCTGGGTGCCTACCTCTGTTTACATAATTTACCGTTAACTTTTTTAAAAACAGGAAATCACAATCGATTGTTTAAAGTTTCCTTGACTGTTGGATGGTATGTTCTGGCCTTTTCGTTTTTAATTTTAATTTTAATGCTGTTTTTGTTTTTATTGTTATTGTTTTTATTGTATTTTTACTTTGTTGTGGTTATTTTTTTTCTAATTTGTTATTTTGTATTTCCTTTCTGTTAAAATGGTATATCTCTTGAGCATAATTTCAGGGGATTTTCGGGTCACGAGGAATCATTATTAGACAATGTCTGTATGTCCTCACAGAAAAAATCCCTTTATTTGAATCCCTGCCTGAGGGTGACCCTTGAAAAAGTCTTCAGGCCGGATTCTTTTTTTAATATTTTTTTAATAATTTTTTTTGGTTTAATTTTTATTTGATTTTTGTTTTTCCTATTAATTTGATTCTAATACTTTTGTATCAATTCATCTGTGTTTTAGAAGTAGCTGCAATTGCGCTCTCTAAATACTATGAAGTTCCTTTTTGGTTTTAGTTTAAATAGGTAATAAATTTTAGTTGCGATTGCGAAACTGTTTTGTTTCGTTTTCATTTTAGTTTCGTTTTCAAACTTTTTCTTACTTTAGATTGGTTACTTATATATATATATATATATATATATATATATATATATATATATATATATATATATATATATATATATATATATATATATATATATATATATATATATATATATATATATATATATATATATATATATATATATATATATATAGTTTTAAGTAGTTAAGTTTGACAAATTGAAATAGCAAAATGCTAATTGCAGATCACTTTCTAAAAAGTTGTTTTTATTATATCACATTTAAAAAAACGCATAGCTGAAATTTCAAAGTAATTATAAGTAATATAAAATTTAAAAATCGGTGACTATAAAGAATGTTACTGGAATAAAATTAATTTAAGCAATACTTCTGATTCTGATCTGAAAGCACGCTTTTTATAATTAAATGAAAATACAAAATTAAATAATTTTCAAAATACCGCAAATAATAATAATAATAATGAGCTTGGAGCTACCTTAAGGATCTGGGCCTTTAAGCAATTGGCTATTTAATGATCCGGCGCTCCTGAAAAAAGTTCGAAATTGTGAAGGTCGCAAGTATTCAGTTCGGGACAGGGCGGAGGCTAGGATGTGTGTCATCCCACAAATTTTTTCTTGATTTACAAGGATAATCGAAAGTGATATTTTATTCTGGACATTCGTAAAATAAAATTATAACGTAAAAAAAAGTGCAATGAAATTTTATTTTTCAAGTTAGTATTTTTGCGAAATATTTAGATATTTTGTTCTGGTAATGTTATTATAGGAAAAAAAGAAGCATCATTTCTGAAAAATTTTCAAAACTATTTACTGTTAGGGGGGATACCAATTCTGCTTTATGAGAATATTATGTTTCATATATACCAAAACTTTTACTCTTAGATTCAAAATTAATTATTTTTATAGATAAACATAAAAGTTCACAAAAAAAAAGTGGAAGAAGCTTTTATTTCTGTAATTAACACACCTATGCATATCCTTCCAATTATAAAGTTTAATTGAATAAGGTGGAAAATTGGATGGAAATGCTTTTCCTTCTGTAGAAATTGATAGAAAAAAACTTTTAAAAAGTAAATTTGTATACGTAACGTATGTAATATGTGCGTAATATATGCCAGCATCAATTAGTAAAATATTTTTCTTAATATCCTCTATACATGCACATTGTTACACGTTATATCTACTAAATTTACTGAGATATACTAAAATCAAATCTTTCTGCACTTTGATGTGTCCTGACTTGTTTGCAAACAGAAGGAAAATTAAGACGCCTAATTTAGAAGGAGGGCAAATGTCAAGTTATCTTATCACTATAACTTCAAACTCTGCAAGTAAATATCGAGGCAGAACGTAAAACACGCAAAATTCATGATAGTGAATCACAGCGATCTTATTCGTTGATTCATTTAAGGAATTGAACCTGGAACCCTTTAGTATCAAGTAAATCAATAATTAAAAAAAGTCACCGACTTTATGAAATAACTCTTAAGAACTTGAATACTGGATTTTCCTGTGATATCTTTGATCAACCAGTTATCTGCAGAAAAATACTTCGGATCAAGAAAGGAATCAGAGGGACGTAGTTGAAAGAAAAGTATATAATGAGTATTAATTATGGAAAAAGATTCCCGACTTTGAATTATTTATAAGAGCTCACTTTTGCAGACAGTTGTTCACAGAAAAAAGACATGTGCATATGATACACATTAGACTGGCTAATCGTGGATAAAATTTACTTTTTAATGTCTATCTCGATAATTATGATGCATTTGAATTACCACGGTTTGTTATGTTGATCCACAAAATATTTTTTTTAACTGCACTATATTAGAAAAAGGGGGGGGGGCAGAATCCGAATGAAATCATTCGAATTTTACAAAAACATGATGCATAATGATAGTTTCGTAAAACTTCTATTACTTTTGTGTACAAAATCTATACATAGTATAAAATGAAGTTTCGTCTCCTGAAAGCGTCTGTATCTTTGAACTCGAGAAATATTTAACTGATATGGGAGATACATATTTGTACCATTTTGTACGGCATTTAATTGAGAAGGTTTTAATATGTTAAACTCGTATCAAAATTAAAAAAGGTGTTTTATAATTGCGATTTTAATTATTTTCCCACTACGATTCGCGCATGCATAAAACACTTATCCGCGCATGTGCGAAAAATTCAAATTATGCATGCGCAAATAGCAAGAACTGTGGTATGCATAGGCGATACATTTCTTTGCTTACCTCTGTTTGTTAGTCAATCACGCCAGAATGGCTGAGGGAAATTGGATGAAATTTAGCAGAGATAGATTATAATCTGGATCACAGAGATAGATTATAGTCTGGAATAAGACATAGGCTACTATTCCGGTTAATTGAATGGTTAATTTTTTATTGATTAAAAACTACCTTTCCCGCCAAAAATCTTTTAATTTCCCCACCTCCAAATGAATAAAGCTTCAGGTTTTTCCCTCCCACGCTTACGAGGTTAGGCTTAAGATGTTTTCAACCGATTATTTCGGTTTTAAAATTATGTATATTAAACTGTTGTAGCTATCTCAATCTCAATCGATAAATAATATAGACTTGTTTTTAAAAAAATGCAGACTTGATTTGAATCTTCTGCTTAGCCCAACTCCGCAAGGACCGCAGTATAGCTTTGGCTGTAGCTTCCTCGAGCATTGCTGCAACTTTGCTTAACAGTGGCCGGACGGCACATTCCGTTTTCAAACTGCCGCTTAATCTTACAAGCAAAGATACCCCAATATGCAATATCACCAAATGCAGCGGCTGGGATGTCCTTTCACAGCGGCGCAAGTTAATATTATGAGACGAGTGCACAATGTGCAACCAGGCGGTAATGGGCGGCGTTGTCGTTTTGCTCACAATGACCAGTTTGCAGTTTTAGTGAGCACTTGCGAACTATCAAACCCCCTCCATCTGTGGTTTAAATATAAGGACGCTTTATCAGAAGATATCGTGCATAGGCTGGATAGCACTCACAATGACTTAATCATTAATGGAACTTATGTATTAATTGAGGCGCAAGATGCCTAGGTCAGTTCTCATACATATACATTAAAATCTCCACGCGAGCGAAGTCGTGGGTAATAGCTATACATGTATAAATATATCAGCAAAATCATGACAGAATAATTGAAATATTTCCAATGATTGAAATAGATCTGAGATTTGTATTAGATCTTCAGTGTTTGACCATTTCAAATAAATTTGTCCTTTATAGCAAAGTGAATCAATAAAATCGATGTCGAATCTCATTCATAAATTTTCATAAGAATATTCTTATGCTAAATTAACAAAAGCTTCTTGATTCAGTAGAAAAGATAAAATTTTGAAGATAAATTTTCATTTTTTTACATTATTAAATTTTCTGTGTACTTTTGAAATTTTTTTATTCTCTACTTTATGATTATTTTCTGTGGTTTTGGTCATATGGTACATCAATATGTTTTGTATTCAATATAGTATTCCAATTTTTAATCGGAAACAAAACCAATCGGAAAAGATATACTTTATTGTACTAGCGCATTTGTAAATTAGATATCGTAAAATATTTATTTAATAGACAATGTTCATTTCATTCAATTGGCATTTTTATTTTCACACTATCTTCTCAAAAGTGAGATGCTTGTCATATCACTGCAAGTGAGATCAGTGACTCTTTTTTTACATTTACAAAGAAAGAATTACAGAATACGAAGTATAGAGAAAGAATTTTAGTCGTGAAACAATTCGAACTTCAGATTTTGACAGATCTCCATGTTTCAGACTTTCCTGAATTCTAAAAAGATTTTTTTTAAATTTTTTGTCTGTGAATATGATGACTCAAAAACGCTTTAACTTGATAGATGAAATTTGGTTTATGGACTGAAGATCAAATTTGTAGATTTCTATCAAATTTTGAACGAAATCCATTCAAAGGAAATATGTCTATCTTGGTTGTTCAAATACAAGTGAATTCGTTAACTTAAAAGCATGAACAGCTAAATAGATAAATCACAGATTTAGCATCTAAAATGTAGATTTTTATCAAATTTTCAAAGTAACATTGTAAAAAGATTGATCGACTATCTATCTGTACTTCCGCATGCATGTAAACGCGATAACTCCTAAACGCAATGATTTAATAAATGGAATTCGGTATATGATCTTGTAATTACAAATGTAGTTCCATAAATGAAAAAAAAAAAAAAAAAGTGGCAAAAAAAATACATATTTTCACGATAGATTCAGTAAATCGCTGGATTCACACCAATGATCTATATTTCATAACTATTGTTCGCCAATGCCATGTAAGACATTCGCGGCCTTTCCCAAGATCATACCGGGGGAGAGGGGCAAGGCATTTATTGAAAAATATGCAAGGGAATTTCGAGGAGACCATTTCCGCTGTTCGTTATTTATGACTTTTTATATTAGTTAGAAATTGTTTCTCCAAGCGCCGTCTATTATTAGAATACAGAGCTGAAAATCAAAACTTTGAAAAAAAAAAAAAAAAAAAAAGCTTTTTTTTTTCTTTTTTCTCCAAAACACACTGTTAACATTGATCAAAACTTTTTAAAAATTAAAAGTATGATTGAAATATTAATTAATTGAATTGCATATTTAAATATAACAATATAAGCTATTTTTCAATTGTAGTGTTATTAAAAAATCAAAATAACCTAGAATAGAAATGTTTGATATGAGGCTCCACATGTTGACTAGACTTATTGCGATTATAAATAACACTGATACAAATACTATTTTAACAATATAATTTTATTAGATAGCTTTTTGAATTTGTTGAAAAAAATTAAGAAAATAATTTGTATATTTAAATATTACAGGAAATGTCTTCATTAACTGCTATGCGATGTTAACAGCAAATGGTTTAAATTGTGAATGGATGTCTATCCAATTATTACTTACTGTAGCACAGTTCATTTACAATTATAATATGATGCCTTCTATTTATTTAATAATTTAAAAAATTGTTTCCTGGAAGAATTTTTACTTAGTTTAATTTTTTTTTCTAGTATGTTTCATTTTAGACAATCAATCTTATTCTGTTACAGCGATGGCAACATATTGAGGAATACGCTTTGGTGTGTTGGACCAATCAGAACGCTTCATCCAAATCGCCTTTATCTTTGTCATTGAACTAGCCATCTTTGTGCCACTTGCGGTATTTCGTTAATCTGGGCGAGACTGAGGCGTTGCTGGTAAAATTTTTGAAACTTCAAAAAGTTAACTTTAAATTCAACAGTAATGGCTACTGACGGTCAGCAGTATGAAAATTTTGCTGAAGATCAGCAATATTCCGAATATAATGAGCAAAATTACTCTGAAGCAATGGAAGAAGGCGGTGAATCCGGGGGTCAGATGCAAAATGTAAATGGCTCAACGAATGGTCAATCAACTACTAAAAGCCCTACTGATGACGATAGGTAAGTACAATTCTAAGTAGTCATCGTGTTAAATTCTTCAGAAATCTTCAATATTCCTAAATAATGTAAAATAGCGGCGCCGGTACGTAGTAGAAATAACCTGTTTTTCATTTCTATTTCTATGAACCAATATGCTCAATCCAACTGCATCCTGTTAAGTACATCAAAGCTTCTGATTTAAAGGGAATACGAAGAAAATACACTAAAATTTATATACTTTTCGATAGCAATTTTTTAAATATCTCGACAGTTAATGTTTTCACGCTAAAGTACGTTGGGCAAGCAATATGGCGATCAATTGGATAAGTGCCATTTTGTTTCACCATTTTGTCTGAAACTGCGGCTGTGTTTAATTCATTGTATTGTAAGAGCATCTGAGTATTTTAATATCAGTAATATGTGGAATTTTTATAAGTATATGAAATATTTATTAAAATATTTTGATTTGATATAATTTTTAACCCTAAGTTTTCTGTTATTTCAAGTGCCGTGCAATGGTTTTATTATCTTGAACCAATGTAGTATCTATGTGCGTAATACTGAATCTGAAAAGTAAATGAAAGCTGTAAGATATAAATTTCGACTATGGAAAACGACTAAAATTTAATTTTAAATGTCTTTGCTTTTCAGATTCATTGTTACACGGCTGAACTTGAACACATGCATAGCTCAATTGCATTAGATGTTATAAATATGAGCATAATTATATTTATATTAAGTTATTTAATATACATATGCTTGCATGAGACTAGTTTTAGATTTATTTCAAAGGATAGTTCAGTAATTGCTGATGTGTCTTGTTGAGGAAACAATCTGGTCTTAAATTGTTAGCAAGTTATAATAAATCATAATCTGAGGTAATTAAACAATGAAAAATTTGAAACTTAATGCTTAGACGATGTAGTTGTGCTATGTTTGATTTTGTATTATGAATGTGGTCCATCAATAAGATTTTATTGAAAAGCGGTTTTTTAAAAATTTCACGATTTGAAATCTTGATTTTTGATGTAGAAATTTCGTTATAAAAATCTTATATACTTATAAAAACTTAAAATCTTATCTTTGGACCTAATTTAATTGAGGATTCCTTTACTTGAAGACATGATCTATTTGAATTCTTAATGAATGTAATTTATTTTGAATTAAAAGTTTAAACTTTCTTTTTACAATCTTGAAACATATGATATATATTTGGCAGAAATATTTTAAGATTAGTCTTCAGGTTGTAAAGGTTTCTTACAGCAAAAATTATGTTCTGTTGTATGCTTAATGATTAAATGTCAGTATCTTTTCAGGCATTGTTGTGTAAATCAAGAGCTGCATAAAAACACATGTTAAATATCATTTTATCAGTATTGTAAATTGAATTTGATTTATGTAAATAATAAAGAAATGCATGTTACACACTTTCACAAAAAATTATTCAATGTTTAAAACCAATGTAATTCAATGTTTAAAACCATTTAAAAGCGAAACTAGATGTAGTACTGGAACTTCGTGTTTGTTAAATTATTATTTGCTCAATTCAAGACAATTTAAAGAAAATTTTAGAACTTTTGAGTCATTTGAAGTATTAAAAGCATTTCCTTCGTTTTTAAGATTTCACCATATATATTTATACTACATATAATTTATTGAATGATTAAGCACTAAAATTAAAAGTGGTGTCAAGATAACTTTCAACACATGAAAGTCTCACCCAGTTACATGATTTTAGAATTGAAACAAGTTATTATTCTCTGTTGGAATTTTGTGGAGTCGTCAGATGTGTTTGGCAAAGCAAGTGATGGTTGTTAATGACACAACAGTTCGATGGACCAAGTGCGAAGGTATGTCTTTAGCTTTTGTATTAAGCTAAAAACAGAAGAATTGGTGATGCATTAATACCTTATGCTACTAAAGAAGTGGTGATGTAATTTAATGAAAGTGCATCAGTGTAAAGTAAAGCTTCAATATATTAATGTTAACTGAAGATTATAAATTTCAAGGATTCAAGTCTTGTTTTATGCTTTTAACTTCGAAATGTACTCCTCCAAGATGTCTCATTAAATCTTAACAAAAGTGCTATCAAGAATTTCATCTTATCTTGTTAATCCAAGAAGAAAGAATTAAGATTAAGGTTAATGAATAAATGTATAAGGAAAGACTTATCTTGAATTTCAATTGTAAATTGTGAATAGTAAAATTATATAGCAATAGAATCTTACATTTTTACTCATTTTTATTTATCAGTTTATCTAGTACAGTGTTTCTAAACCCAATTAATGGAAGTTGTGAATGTTATAGCTAAATAAAAAAATATCGAATAATTATGGATTTACTTTGAATACTTAAAGAATGTAATGTGCTTTATTTATAAAATTTGTCAAAATATTTTGTAATATTTACTATTTAATGAACTGTTTTATTAATAAACTGCTTATGGAACTGAATTTTTTAATTGTTAAAATATGAACTCATTTTCTGGGTTGCCAGTCAGTATAGATTGTTGTAACTTAATATTTTAAAAAATTTTGTAATTTTTGATTCATATTATAAATATTTTAATGTTTGTTACAGGATTAGAAGATGTAATTATAATCTGAGTATATTTTCTTTGTATTTTATTTAATTGTAATATTTTGTTTTAATAAATATCCCAGTGAAATTGAAATTCATGTAACGTAATAAACTGGATTTTTTTTGTTTGTAATATCATTATTTTTAAATGTATTTATTATAAAATTGAATGTTTGAAGCAGCTTAATGTTATATGTAACTTTGATAAGCAAGATTAATTTTTTAATTTAAAAAAGTTTCATATAAAATTAATCTTGCATTTAATATTTTTTATTCCAGATTTGTATCTCATGAAATTGTAAATTAATGAATTTTATACTTTACCTGTCTTCGCATTGGTGGAAATTTTTAATTTTAATTCTGCATGTAAGACTGGTAACCCAAATGAAAGTTATGAAGGCTTTAGTAATTTGAACCTGTATGGGGTAAAGGTTCTGAAACACTGTTCTAGTATGTGAACAGATCATTCTTGTTAACTACTGCCTTTATCTTCGATAGGTTTTCCTTTTGTGTCTCCAACATGGATGTCTGCTCCTGACTATAATGGTACATGTTAGGTTTTTTTGTAATGATAGTGTACTACAATTTTGCAGTACATTATATATTTATATTATAAAAAAGCCTCAACATAACCTTAATCAATCTTAATTTTTACAGTGTTGTACAAGATATAATGTAATTTGGGATATAAAATTAATTTTTCAGAGGCCTTATCATAAACCTTTTCAGTCAATCCAGATTTGGTCATTTTTCTGTTAATTCTATTAAAGGTAAATAATTTCAAAAACTGGTAACATGTATATACTTTTCTGCTGTATTAAATAATTTATTTCTTCTTTAGGAAACTCTTCATTGGTGGTATTAGTTGGGATACAGATCAAAGTAAGTTTTATATTTTGACAGTTCTTTAAAATATATTTATGTAGAATGTTTCAAAATCCTTCTACATATTTACTTGGAATTCAGTTTAGAAATTATTTGTTTTTACAGAGGATCTGAAGGAATATTTCTCCAAATTTGGTGAAGTAACTGATGTTACCATTAAAACTGATCCTGCAACTGGAAAATCTCGAGGTTTTGGATTCATTACTTTTGCTGTTGAAGAAACTGTAGATGCTGTAAGTTTTTGTTTAATATTTTTATATTAATTGTCTGGTTTTTAATGTTAAACTGCACTGACCAAATGTTTTATATTTATTGAATGTAAATTCTGTTGTATGTAGGTGTTAAAAGCTGTTCCTCACACCATTAAAGGGAAAACAATTGATCCCAAACGAGCAAAAGCCAGGCCTGGCATCAAGAAAATTTTTGTTGGTGGTCTTGATATAGATTACCCTGAAGCTGACATACGGTCATACTTTGAGAAGTATGGCAAAGTAAGTGTGCTTAGATCTTTCCCAAGCTGTTTGTTTCAGCCAATATCTATTTTTATTCATCTTGTATTTCTTTTACAGGTTGAAAATGTTGAACTTCCATTTGACAAAGTGAAAAATCAAAGGAGACAATTCTGCTTTGTAACTTTTGAAACTGAGGAAGCTTGTGAGGCTTCTTGTAAACAATCAAAGCAGAAGATAGGAAACAAAGAATGCGATGTCAAGAAAGCTACCAATAAACCAGATCCTCGATTAGGAGGTCGTGGAGGACCAGGTGGTGCATGGGCTGGCGGTTTTGCTGCTCGTGGTGGACGTGGTCGTGGTGCTAGAGGCCGTGGTGGTAAGTAACCAAAATTAAATTGTTATTCATTTTTATTTCTTGTAGCAGGTACAGTAAAATACTGTTTTTCTTGTATATTTTTATAATCATTTATGTGAAATTCTATATATTTCAATCAAAAAGAATCATTTTCTTAACATAAGCTATTAGTAAAGAAAATTTCAGTATTTTAGGTTCTGAAACGATAAATTGACTTCTTAATCTTTAGTGGTGGTGGTGGTGTTTTAACGTTTTATCCTTGAAAAATTAAACGTATCTAAATGTAGCTTGTATTTATAATTTAATGTACAATTGAGATAGTCAATTGCTTGCTTTCATTGTTCTTCATATGTACTTAGTTTGTATTATATTAGGAATTTTATACTTCAAATCTTCTGAGGGGTGGAAAAGGTTCAAAATTAAGTTGTCTGTTGATATCATCCTTTGTACTTTAAATTGTATATTAATCTTTTTTTTCTAGTTCTCTTATCAGTAATAAATTTTTCAGGACCTGGATTTTCTCAACCTCAAGGATGGAATGCTCCTGGTGGTTACACAGGTGGTTATGGTGGACAAGGTTATGGTTATAACCAGAACTATAACAGTGGATATGGCAATTATGGTGGTTATGATTATGGATATGGTGGAGGTTATGGCAGCGGCTATGGAAATTATGACTACAGTGGATATTACAATCAAGGAGGTGGCTATGGAGGTGCTCGTTACACCAAATTTTAGTCATTCTATTTTTTAAATATTTAAGATGTTGCAGAGAGGATACCATTTTTTTTCAATGGTTATCCAACTTATTTATATTTGTAACTAGATTTTATTTTCTATAATAAAAATATTTTAAGATTTTTTGTTTTGTTTTTGTACTTAAGTTTTTGAGAGAAGATAGATTTATTTAATATTTTGTTTTAATTCTTAAATTTAGATTTAATATTTAAATTGTGTACTCAATTTATAAATTGTGAATTTTTTAAAGTAATTATTAGGTCAAGTAAATTTCTTTTTAATAACAGGGTGCTCAGGAACCTTTTGGGAATGCTTTTTCTATAGGGATAAAAAAGACCCTGTCTTTTCTGCCATTTTCTTTTTAGGGAACAAACTGACTGCGATATGTATTTTACTATACATTTGAAAGTTGAGAACATTTTGTATAAGTTTCTATATAATAAGTCACTAAGTTGAAATAAGAAAAAAATACAATATAAAAATTGGGATCAAGTGTATAAATTACATAAAATTCTCTGTAAAATTAGAAGGGTTTGTTTCTGAGGATCCTGTTAAATGAGTTTTTAAGTTATGGATTTCTCTTCTGATTTTGGAGAAATGCAATTACTAATTATATTTCATAACCAAAAGCAAATCTTATAGGAACTGTTCTATACTTTCATTACTGTTAACAAATTTCTACAAGATTTTTATATTTTCCAATATACTTTTAATATTCACAGGTCAACAGCCTAGTACTTACGGGAAGACACCTCGCCGTGGTGCTGCAACTGGGGCTGCTACTACTGCTTACCACCCATACAGTCGTTAAAATATTCTTTTTAAAATTTTCATCTCATCATGGTTTTTCATGTCTTGTACATAGAATTTGCTCTGACCTCATGAATAAACTTTTTATTTCTAGTGAATCAATGTTGCTTTTTTTTTAACATCTCGTATCTTAAGTATATAAACAGCAGCCCCATTTAACTTGTTGGTTTATTTAATGTTAAACAACAGTATGGGACAATCCTTGGGTTCAAGGGCTGTAATTGGAAAACTTTTACAGGTCATGAAAGGAAAATAACACAAGTTAAATTTAAAATTTTCACTTATTAAAATGTCATAATTCTTATGATCCTGTTGTGTGCCAAATGAATAGGTCAAACTAGGAGGAGAGTTCTTATTTCTAAATTAATCAATTACAAATGCATCTGTTAACACACCTGACAATTCTTGATGACTACATTGATTTTTAATAATTTTATCTGAAATAGATTATAAGCATTTAAGTAATTATACCTATGAACTGGACTAAATCTTGCTCATGAAATTCTTGAGCAAACTGATAGGCAGAAATTGAAAGTTAATACTTCAGGAAAAAATAACTACCAAGTTTGTATCTCTTCTAAACCCTCTGCATGCATACCCATTGATTTAAACATTAGATTCTTGAGGTACAAATGTATTTTTAATAAGAAAAGCTAAAATTGAACAGGGTCCTTTTAGTTTTCTCCATACTTTCTTAATATTAATTTCCATTTTCCTCATTCCATTAAATAAAACTTATTTTTCATATAAGTAGTTCTTTGTATAAAATTCAAGATAAGGAAATTTGAATTGAATGAAATTGCATTACATTTGATATTTTTTAGAAAGAAGCTTAAACATGCCATTTTAAAAATGAAAGAAAAAAATATGAATTCTTAAATACATATTCAAAAACTTATTTCTTATTCAGAATAAAATGAATTAACATAAATTTTGAGATTATTTATTTATATAAAATGATGAATTTTGTATAATTTGTTAATTCCTTATGAGCAGGAAAGGATTCCATAATTTTCTGGAGCTCCTAGAATCCCCAGTTTTGTTTCAGTTCTCTAGCCATCTTGAGATATACATACATATATATAATATCAGTGGAGATTGGCTAGTTTTAAGGATGCTGATCCTGAATAGGTTTTTATCATGGCAAGTAATGTCTATTCAGATTGCTTTATTTGGTCTAGAGTGAAAATTTTCGGAAAGGCAGTAAATTAGTATTGACATATTCATAAAGATAGAATATTTCAGGATTATTTAATGTTTAAAAAGAAAGCAAGTATTTTAATTTGGATGAGTAATTATTAGAAAACATAATTTAGAATGAAATGAGACTCATTTTTCCCCCTATACTGTTATTCATTCATCCTGAAGGATGTATCATTTTGGAATATAGCTAGAAATTCATTTTGCACATTCTCTTAGATTTTGAATTCATTTAAGGTAAGTTTACAGAAAGAGTATTTAAATAAGTCGAGCAATTTTTTCATTTGGAGCTTCTAATTTATGCTCTAGTAAATGTGTTGTGAGTGTATATTTGAATAATGAAGCATGTGAAAACCTCTAGAATAATTGGTAAGAAATTAGCTGAGAAATAATTTCATATAATTAGTTCTGTTTGAATAATTGCTTAAACTGACACATTCATAACTATATAAAGAAAGAAAGCTTTATCAAATATGTGAATCCAACAGAAGTGTATGTGTAAAGAATGAGGATAATTTTGCCTATTGAAAGAGGAAAGTAGTCTGTTCTTTCTAATTAGAACAAGCACTTCTTTTTAGTTTCTGTGAACAGATAATCTTCCTATATTAATGACTTAGTTTAAATGCATTTTAAAACTGTTGTGAATGCTGTTTAGTTTTGAAATGGGAAAGATGGACTTTATGCTGTTGCCTTGTTAATTATATCTTACACCTTTTTTTCTGTAATAGCTCTTGTGATAAGAATTGGCAAATTTAATTTTTCTAAATCAGCACATATCTATCTCATGATTAAAATTGCCATCTTCAATTGGTATTTATAAAATTGAATACCTCAGTAAATGTATCTATAATGAGACAAAATTACAATAAATGTTTAAAAAAAAGTTAAGCTTCTTTACTAGTAAGGATTATAAATTGTGAAATCTGAAATAGATTTTAGGAGGAAGTGTGTACCAGTTATATAACTTGTGTAATAGCTTGAATTTTACTCTTCCAAGTTTCAGTGGGTTTATAAAAAGAATGCGTTTATTTCAATAAATTAGTGGTTAAATGAGCCATCTTAATTACTTTCTCAAGAGTGATAAATGTATGGGGAACCGTATATATATGAATATATTTAAAAAAATACTCTGTTAAGTAAAACTGATGTTCCCGTTTAGTTTTAATTTATGTATTCCTGATGAACACATTGAAGTAAGAATGGGCAAAAAAATGTAAATATTATTCAGAAAAGAAAAAATTAGTTGTCTCATTTAAAGAACAATTGTCAATAATGTAGAACTTGCAGAAAACCAATGGAATTATAAAATCTTGCACTTCTTTACAAGATGTTGAATTTAAGCAGAATTATTAAGTTTATAATTAGGAATTAGAAAAATGCTAGCAAATGATGACATTTTTTATAAACAAACTTCTTTATTTAGAAGAATTATCATTTTAAACTACATTTTTTTCTAATTAACTCGTCATTAAATAAAACGGCAATCACAGTTCATATGATAATAAGTGCATGATAACGCAATTTAAGGAAGTTTTAATTTTGGAGGATGTGCAAAAATCTAACATGTGAAATTACATGTGCAAGTTTTGTGTATAATTGTCTATCTTCAATTATTATTGATAGTTTCTTTGACAAAATCCAGGAGAGTCTAGCAATGGCTTAGAGAAGTAATTTGCCCGATTCGTAACGATGGATGGAAATGGAGTTGCCACGAACTGATGCTGCTGGGCGTCTCAATATGTCTCGTAGTGTGGTCAAACGAATTGTTGACCAATTTCAGTCGAGGATTCTGTGTCTAGAAGACATGCTTTAGGCCAACCACTCGTTACAACATTTGTGAGAGCCCGTTGCTTAGTTCTTCCGGCCCGGAGAAACACTACTGTTGTGCCTAAAGTTATGGCAGATAATTTTGTGGTAACAAAAATAAATTTTTTTGCTATTTCAGCGCGAAAACGCCTTTACAATATAGGTCTGCATGCAAGGGATCAGTTTGCGTCTTCCCTTGAATCCAGGGCACAGTTATCCGCTTACGTTGGGCAAGAGACCATATCTGGATCAGACAGCAAAGATTTTCTATATTCATCACAGACGAGTCCACGTTCACACGGGAGAGTAATTCAGGACTTTAGGTGATCTAGAGGGAACAATGCATCAGATACAACAAATTTAACGTTGTTAAAAGCCGCATTTATAGAGATGGTGGGAGTATGGTTTGAGCAGGGTCACACTTAACTTGCATGTGTTCTGAGGAACTTTAAAAGGTTTGAGATATCGAGACGAGATCCTTGATCCATATGCCGCTGCTATTGGTATGATTTTTTTCTGATAGACGGTAATGTATGACTGCACCAAGCTCTGCTTATTGCGGACTATCTTGAGGGTCACGATATGTAGCGAATCTACTTTTGATTACAAGGATTAGAATGATAGCTCGATCCCCAGACTTGATTTCGATAGAGTATGTTTGGGATTATCTCGGGAGATAGGTTGCTGCTTTAAGTCCTCCTCCAGGATCATTAAGATTAAATGAATTAGAGCAAGGATTACACCGTGTCTGATCTTCGCTTCCCTTTCGGTGTCTGACAACTTAATTCTCAGCGCGGAAAGTCGATGCCGCCAATGCATTGCAATTTCTTAATAGAACCTATTTCTGTAATGTTTCCGTGACATTTTCACATATAAAACTTAAGAATTCCTCCAAGAATAGTGCTTTTTTTTTTTGTTGTTGTAAATCGCGTTTCTGTTGAACTTAAAAAAATTTATATGTTTTATTCATTAAAGAACTATTTATTGAACATGTTTCTATGCTCATTCATTCTCAAATTAGACACAAAAGACAGGTTGTGTCATAACTTTTAGAGGTAGTGTGTTTAAGACAATTTGATCTTAATTATTATGCTTTAATAAGAAACCATCAATATTCTCTGGTTTGTATGATACAAATTTACATAAGATGAACATTTCTCCTTTTGGAGAGGTTTTTGTCCAAATGATTGGGAAAGGATAATCTGTCTATACATAATCTATCAACAGTGGCATAGCAAAGATAAATGGTATTTGAGGAATTAAAAAAAAAGTCATATTTGCCTTTAGAAAAGGAACTTACAACCTACATGGTACCCGGGGATCATTATTCTCTTCCATCTTCCTTCTTCAGTTATGTAAATGGCTGTTAATGTTATGTAATGGCTAAAAGTAAATACACATTTTTCAAGTTATACTTGTCCATGATTAATTAAATATTATTTTTATATATGTGTGATGACTTTTTTTTCCAGGTAAGAGATAAAAATTGAATCCAAGTAAATATTTTCACTCAAATATTATTTGATAGGTTTTAAAAACTTGTTATATTTATTCATCTTATAAATATATTTTTAATAATTATATATATTTTACTAAACAAACAAATTTGGAAAGTTCAACCAATAGATTACACCAAATTGCACACTCATTAAACTGATTTAATAATAAGAGAAAGTGGAAATTATAAAAAGGTTTATGATTATATTTTTAATGAATAATATGAATCAAGCTCTATAATTTATTTTTATCTTTTGTAATATGAGACCATTAATAAAATAAGAAAGATTACAAATTCTCTTTAAAACAGACAATTTTTGCTCTTTTTATGAGCAATTAATGTTGCAATGTATGCTAAATTTTTAGATTGAATTCTTTTTAAACATATTTTACTAGAAAATTCTAATTTCTATATCCATTCTTACATATATTTCTTTTAATTGGTCAAAAAATTATTAATATTAGATTTATTAATTTTTTGTCATACCTACCTAGAATAATGATCTTAGATATGCATTTTTTATTATTTGCAATTGATTATATAGATCATTTTTAGCTATTAACATTTTTTTAATATATTAAATTTTACAATTTTATTTTTTCTTAAAATTAAAGATGAAATATATTTAGTGGTTCCTTATTGTGGGTTATTATTTTGCCAAAGTTTTAATAATAAATTCAAGTGTTCAAAGCTCACAAAAATATTTAGCATATTCTAAAATTTTTAAAATGCAACCCAATTTCAATTTTTTAAATATTGGTTATATTTCAATTTCCAAGCTTTTTTGAATAATAATTTCAATTTTTTCCCTCTTTACATAAAGTGTATAAATTTACAGAATTCGGTAATAATGCCTAGATGTACCAATGCAATTAATGAAGACCGTTTTATACTGCAATATAATGAAACCCAAAAGCACTTATTAAGTTTAATGCACTAGGAAATATTCTCAAACTTGCATATTTATGGAATACTTTGGTGCAAGTTTTAAGACATTTAGCATGAAAAAATGTACTATTAAAAATGTCTTAAGAATTTGTTAACCAATTTAAATTATTCAACGGCAAAAAAATAGTTAAAAAAATTATGAAGTTTAAGCTAATTTTAAAGCTATATAATGTTTGCAAAATCATGAAAGATACCTAATAAAATTTATTAGTCTGAAGAAAATTAGTTGTTCTTGCTCACATTTTATGATAAAAAAACATTTTTTAAATAATCAGTTGTTTTGATTTTCAAACTCATCAGAATTCTTTAATCAAAGTAATAATATAAGATGTGAAATTTTGGTTCCGATATTATTTTCTAAAATTTGACATTTTATTTTTAAAAAGTGAAAGTGATTGCCTATTCATCATTCAAAGTATTTCTGTCGCCCACCCTTTTTCTTTTGGCAATTGTCGGTACCATTTCGAAAAAAGATGAATCTTTTGAGATGATCTAGAATCATCCATTATTGGACTTCATCATAATGGCGAAAATGCTTATCAGCCAGCCAGATCGATTATTCCATCGATTGAAATAAATGGTAGTCAGGAAGAGCAATGTCTGGAGAATTCGGAGTAAGACCTTTCATTTTAGCATTTCCAAGTATGTCTTGACTGGCCTTACAGCATATGGCCGGACATTGTCATGCTGGAGGATAAACTTGTCATGGCATATTAGACATGGACATACTTATATCATGGATACAGGTAAATAATATATTTTTTAATGCTTGGCTCAAACGCATAAATTAATTTCAACACAGATTCCTTGTAATAGTCACACTCGGTTTCAACAGCTCATAATATATCATACCGAGCTAGTCCCATCAAATATGGAGCATAACCTTGACATTGAGAACATTTGGTCAGAAGCGTTGAAACCACTTACGACATATTCTTTCACTAAATGCAGACTCACCGTAAATACTGGAGAGCTTTCAACGCGCCACAGCCGCAGTTTTCTTCAAATGGAAGTAGAAAATCAAAAGTTCTTGCAAATAATGATAATTTGTCTCAAAAATGAACATCTTCGACCGAAAATAAATTTATGATGTCAACGCAAATTCACTAATGTGAGGTTTTCGTTATGTTGACAGATGTCTAAGTTTATTGTGCACCATTTTCGATCCGTCTGTTTCAATCAATACTTACCACTTCAGCCATCCATTGAAAAACGACGGAAGTAATGTTGTATACCTAATATTACAATTTTAGATCAATTCATATTCGATTTAAATAATCAATAATTTCATCATTGTTTTATCATCATCCTGCCCTTCTGTTTTTAATATATTTTTAAAAGTTAAATAATCCAGAAAAAAATTATTACATTTCGTATTTAAGAGATTGAAATTGTTCGTAGCCTTAATTGGCTTTAAATTTGTCTTTTTTAAACAAATAAATATAAAAAAATATGTAAATTTAGCTCAATTCTGCATTCATTTTTTTCTTACATTGCAAAGAAAAGGTTAAGCACTTTTTGAAGTAAAGCAGTTTTAATTACATTATTTTTCAATTTCTGAGTGGAAGTTTGAGATATTCTAGTTAAGTTACATAAATATTCCATTTAAAGCAGTATGAGAATTTTTTCTGATATAAATATTATAATTTGGAATCATGGTCAAATGAGATATGATACCCTGCTTTACAAACTCACATCCTCATGTTAATGATAAAATGTTTGGCTATCAATTTCAGATTTAATTTGCAAAACCACCTCATCCCCTATCCACCATATGGTGAGTTTTGAATCTAGAACCCTCTAATACTGAAATCAAAACATTATTACTGTGGTTCTTCTCCAACACAGTATATTAGCAGATAATAATGAAAGTATGCAATTCTTTTTAATTACAATAAAAAAAAGTATTATACAGAAACATTCATTCACACCTCATAGAGCATATGCTTTTCTTCTAAATTAATTTTTATGAAAATGGTATTGGCATGGAGCAGCAGAAGAGAGTTTACATACAAAGTAATCGATAAAGTCTTTTTAAGCCCTTTAAATTCAAAATGGCGTCTTGTATAGACAGAGAAGTAATATGTACATACAGTAAAATAACTATAATGAATTAATTAGAACAGGCTACAAGTGTCCCTAGGGGTGAAATAAAGAAATTACAAAAAGATAAAGGTAACCAGCCAAACAGTCTCAATGAAAAATATAAGCTTTACTAGAATAAAAACAGAGGGAAAGGTTGCATGCAGTTATTTGTAAAATAAGCAAGATGTTAAAATTATGAGCTTTTCATGACTGGAAAAAGGGTTCATATAAAACTGAAAAATGTATTCTCTAGTATTCCCCTCTTCAAATGCGTTTTTCTGATTTCTTATTATTTTTGGTTTATTTTATTCATTGACTAAATTATATTACGCCTCAGAAAAAAAAAAAAAAAAAAAACTAAAATACTGGAGAATACATTTTTCAATTTAGGATGAACTATTTTCTGTCTCAAGTCACAGAAAGTTTAATTTTAACCACAATTATCTCAGCCAATTTTACAGTTAATGTCATGAAATTTCTTCCTTGTCTTTATTACGATACAGCATACATTTTTCTAATTGGACTTTTGGGCAAATTCTCTTTATTTTTTTAAACTTCCTTATACCATTGCTTAGAGCACTATAACCTATCTCAATAAATTCAGCATTGTAACTTTATACCAAGTACATGCTACTTCCTTTGTTGTATGAGACACCTTTTTGAATTTAAAGGGCTTAAAAGGGGCTTCACCTTCCACCCTGTATATTAAAATTAACACTGATTTGATTTTTTTTTATTTGAAAACTTTTTGACAATTTAAAACAGCATTTATTTGTTATGAGTGCCATGGGAATTTAGAAATTATTAAATATATTTATAATAGTTATGTTTCATGTTTGCTAAATTTTATGTGAAGAAACCAATCTTAAAAATTTTCAAATGATGGATATAATTTATTTAATAACATTACAAAAATATAAACACAATGATACAAAACAATACTTCCAAGTATCAAATAATTAATACAATACTTAAAAACAGACTAGACAGATGACTAGATTATATCTGGATACAATTTCATTTGCAAATATTTAGAGATTTACATGAGGAAGCAACAAGATGTTAATCAGTTTGGCACAGAAACTGATTTTTGGCAAGATTATCAGCAAGTTACTAGTTTAAAGTTTTGTCACTGTATTGTAATTTAAACAGGGGCAAGTGTCATATTATTTTCAAAATAGATTAGTAAAACTCCAAACTTAAGAGCAGACTGATTTATGAAAAGTAAAAAAAATTGACTAATCTGTCAATAAACTATCTGTAAAATCTTTAGCAACATGGCCTTGAGAAGAGTTCTATGACATTAAAACTCCACATGGATTTTTTGGTATATTAATCTGGTTTAATGATTAAAAACAAAGAATAGCAATGTGTTATATATGTATATATTTCAAGGTTTAATGACAGGTTCTGTATTCTTATAATTACTAGGATAATAAGTCCCAACTGTATTAAAATAACTTCAATGTTTTGCATTTGCTTCATATGAAAAATCAAAGAAAGAAAATAATTTTTAAAAGAAAGATTAATTTTGATTTAATTTCTTAAGAAGAAAGACTTAATTTTTAAAAAATGTAAGTAATTGGAAACAAAACTCATTTAGTAAAAAATATAGAAGAGTATAAATAAAAAATATTTAATCCGTAAAATATTGATTATTATCTGATAGAAAATAATATTATTGAATGGAAGGGCAAAATAAAATATAAAAGTTGGAAGGGCAAAATAAAATATAAAAGTTGTTTGCAGTGTAGTAAAAAAAATTTTTTTTTGGGTTTAGATGTCATTTTTTTTTTTTTTTTTTGAGTAACAATACAACAATTATTAATATTTCTAAGAATAACAATACTCTAAATTCTGTCACATCATATATATAATTCTCTGAATTATATATTTGTCATAAAACAAAATCTGAGGAAGACAATAAATTATTAACAAAATGGATAATTATAAATTCGTATATATATATATATATAAAACAACTAAATTTTCAGCTGATGTTCAAACAACTATCACTCCTGGTTAAACAGCAATAATAAGG
The DNA here is from genome assembly GCF_947563725.1 of Argiope bruennichi. NCBI lineage: Eukaryota > Metazoa > Arthropoda > Arachnida > Araneae > Araneidae > Argiope > Argiope bruennichi. The sequence goes on along the minus strand of NC_079152.1, from coordinate 108,387,415 downwards.
AATTGAAAATTCATATATATTCCTTTCTGTGGGCTTTTTATAGTAATTAGAAATTGTAAAAGGAATGCTTATGAGTTTCTATATACATTAATAGATCAAATAATTACTTTTACTTAATCAAAAAATTTCAGCAACAATAACAGAAAATTTTCAGATCATTTGAAATAAATCTGATATATACATTAACAAAATAATACAATAATTATAGAAATATATATAAAAGAAGAACCAATATTTGGAAAGGTATATGAAAGGTAAGGTATATGATATATACCTTATTTTTCATTCTAATGATATAAAAATAGACAAAATATTAAAATAAAAAAATCTAGAACAATGAATTATAGAAATATATTTAATTTGAAAACTGATATTTTCCTTTCCTCTATTAAATTTTAATAAAGGAGTTGAATCATATTTGAAGTTACACAATGACTCTATATTATTTCAGTTTTATAAAGGCATTAAAGAACTTCCAATTTTACCAGAGAATGATAAATTTTGGATTAGAAATTAAATATTTTGTTATTCATAAATAGTATCAAAATTTACAGTTTGTAATCGCTTATTGAAATTTAGTCGTATATGGAATTGGCTTCATATTGATGAAATTTCAAACTACCACAGAAAACCAATTTTATTTTTTGTATAATCAATTACTTTCTACAGTAGCAAAACAGATTATGCAGTTTCAATTATTATTATTTTCCAAAATATTCTCTGTGGAAAATAAATAAATAAATCCAAATTGTAGAATGTTTGCTAGATTAAAAAAAATGAGGCAAAGAATAGTAGCTTTAAAGCATCTACAATATAAATAACATAAAGTTGTAAAGAACAATAGTTGAGAAATTCATTTGGAATTAAAAAAAAAAAAAGAAAAAAAAGAAGAGTGAAAAATTGTGGAAGCAGTTTTTTTTTTAACCAAAGTATAATTTCAAGATTATATTACTTTTTAACTAACGTTTTCTCTGTCAATGTTTGTGGATTGAAAATTCTTCTAAAACTTCAGTATTTTGTTTAGAAATTTAAATGAATACTAGATAACATCTTACTAAAATAAATGTCTATAAATTTTTTGGATCAATAGCAAAATTCTTAGAAATATTTGCAAGCTTAAACAAACAAACAAACAAAAAAAAAATCCACATTTTTTTCCCTTTTTTTTTTCTCCTGACAAGTGAATATTCAGGTTTATCATTACAAATTTAAGTGAAATGTAATTTGCTTCTGACTAGATCTTTACATAGCACAGAAATTATTTCTTATACATAAAATATTTGGAAAACATTAATAGTATGTGACAAAAATTTTTATGATGTATATTCAGCATATTCTAAAATAATACTTAATACTCTCAGTGATGTTTTACCATCTAATGGCACCTGAAGACTGACCAATATGCAAGATAAAATAAATAAAAAAGTAAATGCTATAAAATATGCATTTAAAGATAAATGAAAAATACAAGAGATAAAAAACAACAACATATAATGAGATAAGTAAATAATAATAAAAAAAAAACATGTATAGAAAAAAATAAGTATAGCCAAAACATTACTAATGGGCTACTTTGAATGAAGGTGATTTTAACAAAAAAAAAAGTTTCTTATTTTAAATAGCATAATTTATCTGTCAATATCAAATGAAGAGGCAAACATAAATGTGAGATTGATGATAATAAAACAAGTATAATTTAAAGTGAATTTCTATTGTCATTTCTTTAAATTCACAACAAAAATAAAAAAAATCTATAATTTTTTAAATAAATTTTATAGTTTTAAAAAAAGTTAGGCAAATTAAATAGCTTGTAATAGAATAGGATTGGAATGAACTAAATTAGGATGCATTTGTTCATGCAATATTCCTTTAAAATAATGTATTATTATTTACTTATCACATTTAATAAATTCTTTATTTTGAGAAAAAGTTTCAAAAGCAATATTTCTTTTGCTGAAAACAATTGTGATCAGTTCCCACTGATTGTTAGTTCGATTTTAAAAGTGATAAGAAATGTAGAGGACACCCTTTTCTCCCCCCCCTTTTTTTTTTCCAGATTGTTTATTTGAATTTCAAGTTTAAATAAGAATGAAAAATAACTAATTCCTTAATACATTTTTCAAATATTGCAACTAAATTTTAATAAGGGAAACTAGCTATGCACTTTCAGCTAATGAAAATCTCACAATTGATATCATAAACATATAAATTGTTGAAGTGTGGTTGACTCAAAAAATATGTAATCAAAATTACAACTTATTAAATTTTAATTAAAAATTATATGAAAATAATTGGGTACAATAAAAAAAATTTAATTAATAAAAATAATTTAACAAATTTAGCTCAGGTTTTACTTTCAAAATTATGAACATATTCTCTCATGGGAAAGATCATTCCAAAAACTTACAGTAACGATGTGAGCTGATGGACTGATAGCATGGAAATATATATGTCTTTATAAATGCTGAGAATGAATAAAAATTTATTTTATACTGGATTTAGATTAAGAAAATAACCAACATATTTACATGCACACAAAAATATTCAGTTAATGTTGATCATTGACTACTCCTTGAATTGACTGATCCTTTATTTTCAAAAAGCATTAATGACAGATATTTGTGGAATTTCCTTATCCTCTGAGTAATTTCTACCCATGAGATGTGGTTCATATTCTTTCATAAGAACAAGCATGGTCTGAAATGATTTAATCTGACTACCAATGGGACATCCCACTAGCCTATTAACACTATTAAAGGAAAATAATTAATAACAACATTATCATGATACCACAAACTCAATAGTTAGAAAAAAAAAAAATGTTTTGAAGATTTCACTTTCAAGAACTGAAATTGATCTATGATGCCTTTTCCAACTTCAGAAATAATTATGTATAATATTTCCCATATTCCAGTGAAACTTTATCTAACAGTTTAGCCTATTTTTAAATTTAATTTGATGTATTCCTTTAGGTTAAGTCTTCCAGTAAATGCACAACATATTTTGTATTTGGCACATAAATTATCTATTAACCACAGAAATAAAAATGTCTATATATATCTAACTGGAACATAGCATTAACTGCCAATATTAAATTCCTAACTTTCATATATTATTGATGAAATTCAAAAATTGTGCAAACTTATTCTTTGATTAGATTCATTATTTGATAGATTTAAAAGAAAATTAATTTCATATTTCAACAAGAATACAGCCTTATTATTGCCAAGATAAACCAAGAGATTATAAATATTAAATAATACCTGAAAAATCTCTTGGTTAGGTTTTGGTCATTTAACAAAAATGAATGTTTTAGCAAAAACTGAAATAGCTCTTTTCCCCTTTCCAGAATAGATTTCTGAAATAGATTTTCTGGAATACAAATAATAATATAATAATAAAAAGTAATAATTTCTACTGATTCATTGAATTAAACACATACAGTTTAAACTGCAACATATGCATCTGTTGGTAAGAGGTTTAGGTGGTATCAGATCAAGATCCTCATCATCAGGTGTCAAATCTAAATTATACCCATCTTTTATCAGTTGTTCAGATATTTCTTTTGCAGCAGATTTGGATATTGGATGGTAATCAATTTCATCATCACTGTAAAAGATAATTATCTTCAATATCACAAAAAGAAATAACAATTTAAATAGGAATACATATTGTTTAATATGCTCATTACTTTGACGTTCTAGCCAATCATTAGTGTAAATAGTGTGTAGCAATATTTATGTTGACAAAATTATTGCAAAAATTTAAAAAGGCTTCTGATAATTGAATAATTAAGTAGCAAAATATAACATAACAGAAAGTTTTTAATTCCAACAATCAAATTTTAACTCTGTTTTTAATTAGATAATTTAATTAATGGCAGCATCTGTAGATATATAAATTAGGAAACTGATTCTATTCATTAAGATTAACAATACAGTAATATTAAATCTATTTTTAAATTTTGAATGGTTTAAATGAATTTTTAAAAGCAATTCTATTTATCTGAAAAATAAAAATGTATTTTAATATTTTTAATTACTTATGTCTATACACTATTTAACACATGATCTATATATATAAATTGCGAGAAAACTTACTGTTCTTCACACATTTATATTTTAAATAAATTTTTTACATCTGCATTCCTTAAAATCTTTTCATCTTTAAAAATGTTAACAAGTATTTAGCATTACATTAGATAATTATTAGCAATCTTATATCACTTTAAAACTTTTTTTTACTACCCATAAAATATAGCAATTTATTAACCAAGATATTAAAATATGATGATTTTTCTGATGACAAAATAAGTCTATTATTAATATTTCATATGACAGCATTTTATTGGAAACTTTTAAATAATTTTTGAAATCAAACATACAATTTTAGTGAAAGATTTCAAAACTATCAGAATATAAAAAGTACACATTTTGTCACATACACAGTATTAAAATTCACAAAACTACTAATAGTTCTTTAGTATATAAATTAGTTGGAAAATAACTTGCCACTCTTTTCTTAAGAATTTCATAGTTCCCTAGCTATTAGTAATTAGTGTTTTCAATTTTAATGGATATTTTAAAATAAATGTAACAATTAAACATTTGCATTTAATTTAATTTTTGTATTTACTTAAAATAATACTCAGACATAGAATATGCAGCTGAATATGCAAAAACATGTGTAAACTGGATATGAATAAGCATTTATAACTAACATTACGAAAACAGTTTGAATAAATTAGGAAATAATGGTAATTACAGGTATATAATTATATGGAAAAAAAATCTAAATTCAATTCAAAGTGTTATTTTTAAGGTAGTCATTCAAATATTAATTTACATATTATTAATAATTATGATAAGTCTCAGTTTGAAGTTTATTCCTATTTATATTAATGATAAATGCATACAAATACTCAAACTTACACATTGACGTGTGTGTGAATATTAATATTTTAATGTATATTATAAATATAAAATTCTTATTTATGCAGTAGTTCACAAATAAAAAGTTCAGAGTACATTTGTCATATATTTATTAATCTTGAGAGACCAATTATTTTAGTTGTTAAAAAAACTAAACATGCATGTTAAATTCTACCTTTCACTTTCCCAGGAAACAAGAGGATGAGAATCTGTTTTCTTTACTAATGGTACATCACTTTTGGGAACTTTAAGTCTAAAAAATTTGGACAAAATTGTTAAGTAAATACAAAATACATTATTCAACAAGAACAGTAAATACATTAAAAAAATATTTTGTAAATATCAGATATCACATAAAATATTTCATCACATTCTAAACTAACATGAATAAAATTATAATATAAAATGGAAACTGCAATATAATACTGATCTTATTCCTAAAGCTTATATATATATATATATATATATATATATATATATATATATATATTGAAATTTTTGTTACAATTACAAACAATTGATCAAATTTGTGGAAGTTTTTAGGCATAACTAGTCTAAGTTTAATGAATCATAATACTATCTGCTTTTTGAGTAACAAAGATTTGCATTTTGAGAAGTATACAAAAAAATTACAAAAATGAAATGTAATAAATTTTGCCTAAACACCAAAATTGCATAAAAAAAAAAAATAAAGGATAAATAAAATTTAATTGAATGAAATGAAAAATAATGTTTTAAAGATGCATATATTTTTTAATTTATTAGTGAACATAAAAATTTACACTACAAAAAAGAAAATCTTAGTCATATGAGCTGAAATTTTCATAGATGCATTATGGTTAAGAAAATTTATCATATGCTATATGTATTCATGAATAGTATTTTTTTTTAATCTTAGTTTTTAACAACTGGCATTCTAACATCATCTATATATAAATAAATAGTTTCATATGATTATTAAAGTTCTGAGATTTTTCATAGAGAAGTTATTGGCCCTTTCCCTTTATTTAGAATATGCAAGATAAAGAAAAAAGGACTTTATTTATTCATTTTTTAAGCAACAATTTTTTTCAGACATAAACTGATTAATAAGTTTTACATTAAAAAGTACTCTTAGACTGACCTCTAAATTTCATGATGTGCTTTTACCTATCATATAAATATGGACAATTAAATAATCCTCATTAGTTAAATACAACTTATTGTTAATTATTGATTAGATATTAAATAATTCATTAGGTTTTCTTCGATCCTAAAATTTATGATAAATTCATCTAAACTGCCATTTAAATATATTATTGATTTTTTTATAAAAATAAAATGTATTCAAATATTTACATTTTTTTGACAAAAAAATATGAAATAAGGTATACAGAATAATAATTACTTAAATTTTGCAAAGAATTAGACAGCTTTTATGATTTATACTTACCTACTACGTGGTATGAGTTTCTTTTGCATTCGTTCTAAATTTTGTTCTCTTTGTCGAAATTTTCGAGACTGAAGCATTTGTTTTTCTGAAAATAATATGAGTATCCTTAAGTTAGATGACAACACCAAACAAAAGCATATTGTAACATTGATTGTGACATCATTTATTAAAGATCACTACATGCTTACATCTTAAGAAACTATATAAAATTATATTGTAAGTGCTAACAGATTCAAAACTGATAAAACATGAAATATCAGTTTTATAAAAGAAACAAATGCAAGAATAAATACGATTGTTATATGCAAAGTGTACAAAAAATGGTGAATTATGAATGAAATGGGATGTTCTTAAAAAAATCCGATTGATTGATTTTTTCGCAAAAATAATGCTGATTATCATACAAATAAAGAGTATTTTATGCTATTTTTAAAGGCTTAGGTAAATGCTATTTAACCTTTTGCCATCCTCTCTTGTCCACGAACATTTTTGTTTTTCCTCTATTTTTTGCCGCATTAGAATTAACAAAAATAAAAACTTAAAAAAGTAAACATTTACAATGCATTTTAAATGTTTAAAAGTTTCAAAATGCATAAGAACACTTGAAGCGTGTTATGGTTACCCTATAGAAGTTTCACTCAAACATGCTAGATGCGTTACAGACAACAAAGAGGTTAATTTATGATTACATGTATCAAGATATTTCCCACAGTCTTTATTCTTTCCATCATTTTTCAATTCAACTTTATATTGAAGACACTAGCTTTTTTAGTGAGTTAAATTCATATTTTAGGCAGTTATAATTCTTATATAATTTCATAAGATGGATATCTTACATAATTTCAAGCTTCCAAAAATATATAAAAAAATCATGCATGGAAAAATTTTGTCCTCAATAAATACTAACCAAACTAAAAATTACTTTATTAAAGAATGCAGACAAAAAAATTCTTGATAGTTTTAAATATAGAAGTAATCTTTTTCTCTTGAAATAAATCATCATAATTGATTTCTCATCTCTGAAGTTCTGCATGAATTTTTTAAAAAAGATATTTAAAAAAAGAGAGCCAATTTTGGTGCAACTACCATTGAAGGAAAAGTGGCTAAAAATTTCATACATGCCAATACCATGCTATTATGTTTGGACTATACAGTGGTTTCTGGTGCATTCTGCAAAGAGCCATCTGCAAAAAAAAAGTTCTGGCAGGATATCATCTTGAAGTTTGATTTTAAAGAAGTGATCAAAGAAGCTTTGAAATTTAATAATCAACTTAAGATACAGTTTATTGTGCCATTTATAAAATATTATAAGCCAGTAACAGATATTCTTAGTTATAATGAATCCATTTTCATGTTAGAATCTTAATGAACTACAGACAAGTAAAAATCTTACCTAAATGCTTCTGAAGAACAGATGATGATTTGTGCTTAGAGGGTGCTTTGAGTGTCCCTTTGCAAAATACAACTTCTGCATCATTAGCCTGAATAAAAATAGAATGTTTCAAATGATAAAATATTTCTAAAACTGTATATACTATGAGTTAAAACTCTTTATAGACTTTCTTTAAAAATCTAATTGAAATGTAAAACTTTTACTGGAAGATAATAGCAAGAATTAAATGCTTTAATTACAATATTAATTTGAAATTGTAGCCTTTAAACATTAAAATAGAATCAAAGTTATCAAAAAGATACAGTTAGGAGGTATAGATAGGTACAAGATTTCATTTAATAGCTAGTAATTTTCCAACATCGTGCAATTTTTTTTGCCCCAAAGCTTTGAATGAGCTTTAGCCTTCCTAAGAATTCCAGTCTTATACTTCATTTAATAAAATTTTATCAACTAACTGACTTTTCCATCAAAAAGAAAATACCAAATAGTAAGCTAAAAGCATTAAGTAAATAAAAAAATAAAACTTTTTTTAAATAAATTTAATGATACTAGAGTTGTTATGTTTAAAATGGATCAAATCTGAAAAAGAAAGAAAAAAAAAAAAAAATAAGATCTGTATTTGTAACAGACAGTAAGCATATTCTAATATATAGTTTAAAAATTTACTTTGAAATTGATTTCATAAAAAAAAAAAAAAGTTCTTAGATACAGCTCTTGGAAAGGCAAAGTCTGAAATAATACTGACAAACATTTGAATTTATTGCGTAATAAAAAGGTATAGTTTAAAGGAAATTCCACAACAACTAGTGTACAAAATTTATTTTTAATGAATATCATTTCATAGGTTATTGACAACAAAAATAATAGTAATATTGAAAACTGAGTTAGTATTCAATTCTGCACAATTCCAAGCTAGATCATTGGAAAATATGAGAATCACATGGGGAGGGTTTGGGTAAGGAAACTGAGTAAAAATGAAATTTGGTATATTAATAATATATGTTTAGGGTGCTCACTCTTTAAAATATTAAAGTACAGCAGACAAACCAACTGCATAAATATTAAATTTTGAGATAGTTTATATATCTAAGTTGCCTCAGTTTGCCAGGGATCAAGCACTATGGTTAGCAGCTGATTGGCTGATTATGTTGGTGAGGGTCAACTCTGTTTATTATTGTATTTGTAAAATTAATAATTTTACATAAACAACTTATAAATACATGTTATTAAAATGTTAATTATTCTTATCTGTAAAATAACTGCTCATCCATATGACATTTGAATAATAACTTAATTTTTAAACAGAATATTAATTTAAAACACAACTTTAATGGTGATAAATATAAGTTTAAAGTTTATTTTTTCAGAATTAGCTAGCTGAAAGTTTTACTATTAGTTTATTATTTTAACAAGTAAACATCCTAAAAGTATTTTAATATACTTGGTTTCATCCCAAACTAAATTTTCAATCCACACCATCTTTTTGTCAAAATATCAGATATAATGTGCACAAGCCAACATATATGATGGAATAAGATTTGATCCTACTGCCAAAACCTTACAAATGGTCATTTCAGCCTCTTTACAACATTATAATTTTGACCAAATGAAATTCCACATATAGAGAAATAAGATTTAAAAAAAATCTAGATTTAGGTCTAAATTTAAATTTTACAGATTTTTTTCTATTTCAAATTGCAAAAATTATTCAACACTTTTCATTTTATCAATTGAATATAATTTTAAAAGGTTAAACATTTACTTCTGACGAGTTTTTAAAAGCTTCAGAATTCACATTAACAGTATCTTCACTATCATTTGGCTCTTCTTCATGATCTGGGATTGCAATGTAAGATTTATGTGTTTTAAGTAATCCAGATTTACTATCACTGTCAATGCCACTGTCTTCCATTTTCCAATCTGTTAAAAGAAATCAGTTCCATTTCAAATAATTCATAGAGCAATTTAAACAGAGTATGTGAAAAATTGAACAAAAATAAATTAAATTCCTATATTTCATTCAGTATTTAGATAAGTTCAAAAAATCCTATTTTGACTTTCTAAGTATTATTATAATATGCTTAGATTATTATCATAAATTTTATTTTTACATTTTATTTTAGAAAAATCTTTCATAATCCTGATGTTGGTAAAATCTTCTTTTAGTTCTCTAGGCTCTCTTTCTATAATAACATATTTTCACTTCTAAGATCTAATATATATATATATTTAAAAGCATACCGTAGTAATATGAAAATTCAAAAATTAGTATAAAAGAATTTTTAAATAATATTAATTTTAATATAATTTAACTTCCTTAACCATTACAACTGTTAATCTAAATGTTTTCTTCCATCAAAAGATATATAAATTTAGAAATTAAACTGGGAAAGTTACTTTAAATGTTTAGAATATTCCAAAAAGTTTATAGTAAAATAAAATTTAAATAAAAAATGGAATAATAAGCAAAATTATTAAAAATAATTTTGTCTCTTGAACTAATACACAGAAATATTAATTATTTAATTAACAATAAAAAAATTCTTGATTTAACATATCTAATATCAAAATTTGAATTTTATAATATCTGAATAATATGAATAAGCAAAAGATATCGTTTGGTACATCATTATTATTCCTGAATAAAAAATTTATAAACTTTCTCAATATGAATTTTTAATACTATGTCAAATATTTTCACAAAATCAAATTCTAAAACTACGTTTTTTTCCAGGTCTGTTTAATTAATAACACATTTTCATATTGTAAAAAAAATTGTCAGTTTAGTTAAAAAAAATAAAAAATGCAGACGTCAGTTTTTGATATTACTTAAGAACTATTTTTTAACAATTCAATTGTTTCACATTTCAATATGTATTTTTTAATGAACTTGTAATTGAATTATTTTTTGGTTCATTTTTTCATTTCAGTAATTTTGTGAAAATATATGTTATTTATTTTGATTTGTGACTATGCTATTCATGTTTGTGCATAATTATATTTCAGCATATGCTTGTTGTTAATTAATTACTGTAATAATTAAGAGAACACAAGGAAACAGGTACGAACTTGACCTATAGATACTGTTAATATTATTCTAATATTTTATAATTTATAGTTTAAATTTTTAAAAATTGATTCATTTAGCAACTAAACTAACAGCAACTACTTAATCAATCTGTTTTCTCCTTTTCTCAGTTTAGCAGACCTAGGCAATTAACTGCCTAATTAAAAATCTGGTACTGCTCTTAACCAAATCATTGGTTTAAATCTTTTGGCATTTTTAAATGTCTTTTTATCTCACAGCTTAAGTTAACACTATGCATTTTTTGGAAAAATTCAATTATTTTAAAACCTTTTAATTACTTTTTGGTGCAAAATTTGTTCTATTAAATTTTTTCAGCGATATTCACATATCGCTATAAAAATTTAAAATCATGGATTAAGAAGAGGGGGGGAAAAAAAAGAGGAGGAAATCTCAAGCATATTTTTATCAACATTTTAGAAATTTGGATATTTTTAAAAATCAAAAACTGTCAAACAGTTATGACATTTAGAATCAAATGAAACAAAAATGCAACACAATATTAATATAGAATGAATAGCTACATAGTTTCTCTATAATAATTCCTATCGGAACATATTTTATTATTTTGATAAACAACCTTTTGAGAGTTGAATGGGGTAAAATTTCTCCACTTATATATATCTGCATTCAATAAATGACATTTTTCCCCGTTAAATGTTCCTTTTTGGTAACATTAATTCTTCTGATACTTGTTTCACATGTTGTTCTATAATGGATCTTTTTATAACATCATGAATAATAAAGATATTAATCAGTCTGTTTCCCAAAATTAGTTAAATTATGAATTCTTTTTTTAAAAAATACTGAATTTTAAGGAATTCATTAGAGTTGAAAAGAAATAGATATTTTGAAGAAAAAAATTTACCTTGTAAGATTATTGGAATAATATAATAAATTAATTTCTAAATGCATAGAAAAAATTTTCGTTTTACATTATGGATTTAAAATTCTAAATACATAAATCAAATCATAGATTTCAGAATTAGCAATCCACAATATTACTTAATTATGCTTAAATAATACAACGAATCTTAACCGAACGGCTGAGAAACCCGGTGTATGATTGATTGATTGAACTGAGTTTTGAGATTTTTAGCTGTAGAGCCTGTCATTCCCGTATTCACGTGATTTCAACATTTCAAAGATTTTGTCGCGAAAATTTCAAAGATTTGCTTATGAGTTCCTTGAGTTTGCTAAACAGCAAAACAATTATAACGCCAGGACTGTTGAATCGTTTTAACCTCCATGATGATCTCCTTTGTCATGAATGTAATAGCATTAATGATATTGAACACGGGCAAAAAGTATACAAATTATAGGGACAAATTGTGAGCTTTTCTACCATTAGATAAGAAAGATATCTCCTTCAAAAATTTTTTTGGGTTAAATAACTGCAAATAAGACCAATATGCACGTTTCTTTTCAAGAGGTGAAGCACTTCAATATCTACTAACTTTATTGACCACATTCTGCTGAGATTTTTTTGTCTCTTTTCTTTATTACCATTCCGTGTTTCGTCTTATTGTACTTCTTTTCATGGAATTCCCGAATATGTACTAAATCGCATCAGCGGAACTGCTTTGTAACTGCTAACTGATTGATTGTGTTTACTGATAAATGGTTTTTGCTCTCTACATCTGGAAACAGGATATAACAGCCATTGATGCTATAAATTCCAATATCTTACTTCTTTTAAGTTCAAATTCCTTGAGTTTGAAATTTTTGATGATTTCAATCGCAATTTATTCCAGAGAATATACTGGATTATTGAATAATATCGAATTAAATAAAATGTTAATAGTTTAAATTTGCATTTTCTTCGGATGTAAAAGGTTTGTGGTGGTAACTTCATATGCCAGATAACAACTTTCGGAAAAGAGTCTACACTTTTGTCTAGTGGTTTTGTTACTCGACTATGAACTCTAACGTTGCGAGTGCGGACCACAAACCTGCACATTGGGGACCCTGGTTCTGAACAACCGCATCCTTCGTTCAGCTGTCGTGGTTCTATCTAGAGATGCATAATCCACGATTTTTTGAATAACAAATAATATTGCTATTGTTATTTTTAAATATGTGTTCCAAATATCTGTTATTTAAATCATATTATTAATTAAAAATTATTACGTAATATTAAATATAAAATTTATTAATTGTAATTAATACTTAATTTAATAATTTAATTAACGTGTGATTGAATTAATTTATCTGTCTCAGCTTACTTCTTGAATTTTTTTTCTCAAAACTATTTATTTAATTTATTTATTAGAGTGAACCATTTTCTGGAAAAGATGAGTTAAAAATATATGTCATTTCTTTAAAATGTTTACTTTAGTCCTATATTCTACCAATAGATGGCGCCAGCAGTAAACATAGTACATGTAATCAAAGTCAATCAAAATGATCTGTCAATAAAAATGATCTGTATGGAATAGTGCATTATCAAATACGAATATCGGTCACTCCCGTAAAGTGGAGCGGTGACTTCGCACTTACCAGTGAAGCCTCGCACTTTCCGGTAAAATCACCGCTCCGATAAGTTTCAGTGATATGCAATTCAATGATACGATACGATAATTCCAATAACCGGTCCGTTCACTTTTCAATCCAATCACAGATTTCTTTCGAGAGCTTCCATTGGACAGATCGTATCGATTGTTACTTTCCAGTGAAGTCACCGCTCCGGCAAATTTCAGTGATATTGTATCGATTGCTACTTTCTATCCTGATCCAAAACCTGTAATCGAAATATCATCAGTAAGATCGTATCAAGGATTTGAATCACACCTCTCTTTGAAAAGTATTGATCACTTGTATTTGTGACTTTTTGATATTGGTTACGTAATAACGGCTCTGAAAATATTCGTCATCCCTAGTTCCATCTACCGGCAGAAACGACTCACACACGCTCGCCGTCGCCCGCCATAATGCTTGGCGCTGTAACAACGTTCGTGGCTCGCCATAACGCCTGGCGCGATAATCACGTTAGTCGCTCGCCAAAACTGGCGCGATAAACTCTACCGACTGACTGGTGGGGGAGTATTGTGGTGGTAACTTCCTCCGGAAAAGAGTGTCTACTTTTGTCTATACTCTGTTTCACCCTAACTTGGCAGTAGTGAATATTCTACGCATGCCGAATCGCAGTCGTTGTCAAGGGAACTGGGTTACTTTAAAATACAAAGTTACAAGAAATGTAGATCGCTAGGCGAAACTTTATCGCCCAAATTTTTCGCCAAATAATAAATATTTATTAACTTTATTAGATTGTCATTTTAAATCAGAATTAATTCTTACCTTATTTTCATTATTTTGTTCAATATTATTGGTACATAACTTTACTGATTTATTAAAATAATTTCATTTTAAGTTTATACTTATTTATACGAGATTGAATGACTATTAAAATCCCACATAATTGAAAGCAATGCATAAGTGAGAGTGGCTAAAGTTTTTATTTCTTGACTGAATATTCAATATCAAGAAGTTGATTTTTCGGAGATTGAAGTTTAGAACTGTTAAACAAAATATAATAATGGTTTTGAGTAATAAGCCTTGCATTAATAACAATGTATGACATTATTTGCGATGAAACAATATGCAGTGCTTAATAAAAAGTAAAGTTAAACTGAGATTTTTTTCAAATGTTTTACGGTTTTCTCAATAAAGTCTAAAAATTAACAAAAGGAAGAAATTTTAAAAAATTTAAATTTTCGAATTAATACAATAATTAACGTATTTATATTAATAATAAATAATTTTGCATATTATATATATATATATATATATATATATATATATATATATATATATTCAATGAAATCAAATTTAAAAATCAAACATTATTAATTTAATCCAGAAAATCAAGTATTTACAAATATATAAATACGCTAAATATTCAGAATATCGTAAATTATTGTATTATAAAAATCGTAAAATATTAAAATTCGAAGTAATTGAGAATATCAAGAGAAATAAATTATTTTATGGGGGAAAAAAAACATACTTACTAAAGTTATTCAGAACATTTAAAAAATATATTAATTATAATATACATTATAAATGAGACATCAAAAATCATCAGCACTCATTAGTTCTGCCTCAATGTCACTTGAATCACTGTTCATGGAAATTATTAAATTTTGGTTTTCGCATACTTCCTCTACAAGTCCGTCAATTTCCCACATTTCTTTCTCTTTTGTTGTTACATGGTTAATGCATTTTTTCCAATTGTCAATTGTTACTTTTTGTATTGCTTGGATTACGAGCTCCTTTACATCATTAAGCTTAAAAGTTTTATTTTCGCGTGCAACATGTCCTTTAATTTGACTCCAAATCATCTCGATAGGATTTAACTCGCTGTGGTAAGGTGGCAATCTCAAAATTGTATGTCCATATTTTTCTGCAATAGTTTCTACTCGATATATATCATAAAAATGTTTCACTTCAGAAACTTTCTGCAAAAGTTCGATTTTAATCATGTCTTTATCCCATGAAATATGCTTTTGGGATAACCATTCTTGAATAGACTTTTTAGTCCAAGAAGTTGTAGGAATTTTCTCCATTTTTACAGAATGATAAGAAGCATTGTCCATTACGATTACGCTGTTTTTCTTCAGTTTAGGAAGAACACTTTCTAGCCATTTTTCAAAATGATCACCATTCATCTCGTCATGATAGTCACCAGTTTTTTTCCCAATAAAAATCTCAGCTGCATCACGGACGAAACCTTCTTCGCTTCCAATATGTGTAATAATGAGTCTTCTTCCTTTTCCTTTTGGTGCCGACAAACCTACTGTTAAATTTGAAGAGGAGGCTTCGTAGCTACTTTTAATTTTAGTATCTTGCCATACTCGACTCTGAGAATGGCCTTCATTTACCCATGTCTCATCAAGATAATAAATGGGCGTGTTTTGTTTCTTATAATGAGCAATTTTTCTCAAATAATTCCTCCGCCACAAAATAATATCTTGTCTCTCTAGGAGTAACGCTTGTGTTTTTCTTTTTTCTAAAGAAAATCCCAAGTCTTTCAATATTCTGTAAAGCGTTGTTCTGCTGATGTTTTTCGAAAAGATATCTCTATCATCGTTCACAACTTTTAAAACTTTATCTAATGTTGAGATCTCATTTCTACGAAAAAATGCATGAATTTTTCGTCGAATGCAGGATAAGGTAAAGTCATCATATTTTATAAGTCTTGATTGTTTACCTTCTAAGCCTGGTCGCTTCTTTCCAGGGGTACTTAAAGGACTGGATGCCTTTTTTTCTTTTTTCAAACGGAAAACTGTTCTTTGTGAAACGCCCGTAAGATGCGAAACTTTGTCAACGATTTGATTGATAGAGTCTTGAGGGTTTTCTTCTCGGAGTCGAGAATAAACATTTAATATGTTTCTACGTGCTGCACTTTTTATTGGTTTTGTAGGAACAGATTGTGAGTAACGCAACTCATCATCGCAAGTTATTGTGGTTCACACGTAACTAAATATTATAAATAATTATTAATGTTTTGTATTTGTTTAATTGTTATAATTGTTCATGTTTGTTTTTGAAGTAATTGCATCAAAAATATTTTATATATTATTTTTGTGTTAAATGAAACTATTTTTCTGCTGTTGCATCTGGCAACGAGATTATTATTGTAAAAATAAATAGAACGAGTGAGATGCTCGCCGTTGCTTGGATTTGACGTAGTTTGTGTTTTTATTTTAATTTCTTTAAAATACTTTAAATCGTTGGTCGTAATATCCTAAAATAAGAAATGTTTATTTTATGTATCGAGCGTTTACAATCTGCACATTAAAACGCAGAGTCATACGCCGATAAAGTGGTGACCCGGAAACAGAACTGCAATGGCGACCAGCGAAAAACACGAACCGAAACTAAGTGCAACGGAAACTGCAGCTAATGGTGAAGTAGCCAAGGTTAGTATAAAAATACCTCCATTTTGGACAGAAAAGCCAGAAATTTGGTTTTACCAAGTGGAGGCGCAATTTTCCATTAGTGGTATTAAATCGGAGGAAACAAAATTTCATTATTTAATTGCGCAGATGGAACCAAGATTTGTTGAAAATTTATGGGATATAGTCACTGATGCTAATGAAAATAAATATACCGCTGCGAAGGAGAGATTGCTGAATACCTTTAAAGAAAGCGAAAATAGACGTATTCAGCGTCTCGTGTCAGAAATGGAGTTAGGCGATTTACGGCCAACTCAACTACTTCAAAAAATGCGTAGTTTGGCGACAGATGGGATTTCGGATAATGTGTTGAAAACTCTATTTCTTCAAAAAATGCCGGATTCCATCCGAAATATCCTAATCGTCAGCAATGAAGATATCCGGAAACTTGCCGAAATGGCTGACCGTATTGTAGAAATGCATCCGAATCGGGAAATATATGCTACATCTAGAGGTGATATACAGCAGGATAGTGAAATAAATAGTTTACGTTCACAAATTGTTTCTTTAGAGCGTAAAATCAACCGCTTACAACTTGAACGCAGTCGTTCAAGAAGCAGAGCTGCTAATCAAAACAATCGGGGGCGCAGCGCGTCTCGTAAACGATTTAATCCTGCTGGTAAGTACTGTTTTTATCATTATAAATTTGGAGCAAAGTGTCATCCCGATAAATGCAAGAAACCTTGCGAGTGGAAAAATGCAAATTCGGAAAACTAGCATCAGCAGCAGACTTAACGGCGAGTTCTGCTGCGGAAGTAAATCAAGATTGCCGTAAATACCGTTTATTTGTCTTTGACAAAACAACGGGTTTGCGTTTTCTTGTGGACAGTGGAGCTGATGTTAGCATTTTTCCCAATACCGCAAAACAAATTTCAACTAGTGATTATAAATTATATGCTGCAAATGGAACTGAAATTGAAACATATGGAACGAAAGTATTAACCCTTGATTTGGGATTACGTCGTGAATTCCAATGGCCTTTTGTCATAGCAAATATCAAACAGCCAATTTTAGGAGCAGATTTCCTAAATCGCTTCCATTTGTTAGTTGACGTTAAGAATAAAACATTAATTGATGGAATAACTAACCTCTCTACTGAAGGTAAAGTTGCACCTGCCTTAAACGTCAGTGTAAATACAATGTACAGTGCCTGTAAATATTCAGATTTATTGTATTTGTACCCATCTATTACAAAACCTAATTTTTTTATTTCTGATGTAAAGCATACTATAAAACACCACATAGAAACTAGGGGACCACCAGTGTACTCTAAGGCAAGACGATTAGATCCGAAGAAATTAGAAACTGCCAAACAGGAATTTAAGTTTATGCTGGACAATAATATTATTCGTCCATCTAAATCAGAGTGGGCCAGTCCACTGCATATGGTCTCGAAGAAAGATGGATCTTTCCGACCATGCGGGGACTACAGAAGGTTGAATGACCAAACACTCCCAGATAGATATCCAATTCCTAGACTTGAAGATTTTCAGCACATTTTGCCAAACAAAGTCATATTTTCTAAAATTGATCTTTTTAAGGCCTATTTTCATATTCCTGTTGCAGAGGAGGACAAGATAAAAACAGCTATTATTACTCCGTTTGGACTTTACGAATTTAACAGAATGAGTTTTGGTTTGCGGAATGCTCCGGCAACATTCCAAAGATTTATTCACGAAGTATTTCGAAATTTAGACTTTGTGTTTCCTTATTTAGATGATGTATTGATTGCCTCTTCTAGTCCAGAAGAACATCGTTCACATCTCAAAATAGTTTTTCAACGCTTAAATGATTACGGGCTTCGCATAAATGTCAGCAAATCAGTTTTCGGAGTTGATTCACTAGAATTTTTGGGCTATAAAATTTCGGCTAAAGGATCAGGGCCCCTGCCTGAAAAAGTAAAGGCCATATTAGAGTATCCATTGCCAAATACCCTCCAAAAATTGCGTACATTTTTGGGTATGCTAAACTTCTATCGTCCATACATAAAAAATGCTGCGGAAACTCAAGCCCCTCTTCATGAATTTTTAAAAGGTGCCAAAAAGAAAGATCAGAGAAAAGTGCCTTGGAGTGAGGCAACTGTAAAATTATTTGAAAAATGCAAAATGGATATAGCAGAAGTTGCAATGTTGACATATCCAAATTCCGATTATCCTCTGTCTCTTCACACAGACGCATCGAATTTGGCTATAGGAGCAGTTTTGCAACAACACGAACCTGATGGGTTGAAACCTATCGCATTTTTTTCAAAAAAGTTAAATGAGGCACAAACCAATTATTCGACGTACGATCGTGAACTTTTGGCTATTTATTTGGCCGTAAAACATTTTAAGCATTATTTGGAAGGAAGAGATTTCCAAATCTTCACTGATCATAAACCTTTGGTTTTTGCTTTTAAGCAAAAGAACGACAAAGCGTCGCCAAGACAGTTGAGACATTTACAGTATATTTCTCAATTTACCACAAATATATGTCATGTAAAGGGTCAGGAAAATATTGTCGCAGATACATTATCGAGAATTGCTAATGTTAACCTGCCATCTATAGACTATGATCAAATTGCTGATGCCCAAACTGATGATGACGAACTGAAACAACTGCGACTTTACAGTAAATCCTTGAAATTTAAGCAGTGTCAACTTCCATCCGGAAAATCTTTATGGTGCGACACATCTACATCAAAGGTTAGACCTTTTATTCCAAAGCCTTTCCGTATGCGGATGTTTCAACAAATCCATTGTTTATCTCACCCTGGAATTCGTACAACAGTTAAAGAAATGTCATCACGATTCATTTGGTCTTCACTGAAACAGGAAGTTCGTAACTGGACACGAGCATGTCTCCATTGCCAAAAAAATAAAATTTCGTGGCATACAAAATCCGAATTTGGAACTTTTAAACCGCCAGATGATCGTTTTAGTGTAATTCATATTGATTTGATTGGACCGTATTCTCCATCGGATGGATACATCTATTGTTTGACATGCATCGATAGACACACATCTTGGATGGAAGTGGTTCCTTTACGACAGATCACTGCTGAAGTTGTTGCACAAGCTTTTTACGAATGCTGGATAACACGATTTGGAGTACCTTCTCTCGTGGTTACGGATCGAGGAACTCAGTTTACTTCAGAATTATTCAAAAAATTAGCAATCATTTGTGGTGTAAAATTACGGCATACGACGTCTTATCATCCCCAAAGCAATGGAAAGATAGAACGCCTACATCGCACGCTAAAAGCAGCCATTAGATGCCACAACTGTATTCGATGGACTGAGTCGTTGCCTACGGTTCTCATGGGTTTACGAGCTTCTCTTCGAGACGATTGTAGTTTTACAATAGCCGAAATGGTATTTGGTAAATCTATCAAATTACCTGGTGAGTTTTTTGAAGATTCGAAAACTGTGTCCATTACAGATTCTTTTGTTGATAATCTGCGAAAACAGATGCAGTTAGTAAAACCAAGAATACCCAAGCAAAAATGCAAACAACACATTTTTGTCCCACAAGATTTAAATACAGCTACTCACGTATTTCTTAGGATTGATCGCGTAAAAAAACCCTTAGAACCGCCATATGAAGGACCATTTTTAGTATTACAACGAACGCAAAAATTTTTCACGTTATTAATCAAAGGTGAACATGTAAATATTTCTATTGATCGAATTAAACCAGCCTATAAGTTAACACATTTTGACATTTCTGATGCTCCATTGCCATCAGCTGTTAACAGTCCTGCATCTTGTGAACCCAAAAGAAGTGGCTCAACTGAAAGGATGCAACATAAGAATGCATTAAGTGATTCAATAAAGGACGAGAAACTGCCTGCTTTAACCACACAAACACGTTGTGGAAGGAAAATAAAACGACCTGTGCGTTTTACAGACGATGCATAAAATGTTGTTCTAGTGCATTCTATTCATATTAAATTTAAATGTCATTTTCAATTTTTTTTCTAATTAACGTAACTTCGTTACTGGCAAGGGAGTGATGTAGGAACAGATTGTGAGTAACGCAACTCATCATCGCAAGTTATTGTGGTTCACACGTAACTAAATATTATAAATAATTATTAATGTTTTGTATTTGTTTAATTGTTATAATTGTTCATGTTTGTTTTTGAAGTAATTGCATCAAAAATATTTTATATATTATTTTTGTGTTAAATGAAACTATTTTTCTGCTGTTGCATCTGGCAACGAGATTATTATTGTAAAAATAAATAGAACGAGTGAGATGCTCGCCGTTGCTTGGATTTGACGTAGTTTGTGTTTTTATTTTAATTTCTTTAAAATACTTTAAATCGTTGGTCGTAATATCCTAAAATAAGAAATGTTTATTTTATGTATCGAGCGTTTACAATCTGCACATTAAAACGCAGAGTCATACGCCGATAGTTTCCCTCGTCTTGAAGGTGTATAGAGAGTAGTCGGTGATAACACTTTTTCAGACATTTTAGAAATGACGACTTGAATAAATATTAACAATCGAAAATGAATGTGATTAACAAGATCAAAAAATATCAGTTAATTAAAAAGCGAGAGCAAAAAAAGTACGTGTGATGATAATAACGGTGAGAACTAAATGGATAGCTGGCGAGGGCGTACAAGAGAAGCGCGCCAAATATTTGACCTTGGAGACCGGTTCTACAAAGTGGAATTCATTATGTCAATCTTTTGGTTTTATTCGTTCGCTTTATTTACAAAATATTTAACAGATAAGCACTTCTAACTTGAGAATAATTTTAAATACATGCTGATAAAAAAAACGATATCTGTAATTTATGATATAATTTGATAAATTTCAGCGCATTTTAGTTGTTTTAAAGTCAAAATGGATGGGGAACTCTTTCCCAGCGCGGAACGTCACATTTTCTGCCTTTTACAATACTGCCAAGTTGGGGTGAAACAGAGTATAGTGGCTTTGTTACTCGACTATGAACCCTAACGTTGCGAGTTCGAACTCAAACTTGCACAGGTTACTGAAAATTTTTGCACAAATAGCGTCTTTCTTTCTGTTCTTTGTCCCTTTTGAGATAGTTTTGTTGTCTATGGACAATAACCAACCAACTTTACTAACATCCAGTTTTTCATACTTGCACCTGCATTTTATTGAAATTTATTTTATGAAGTATATTCTTACAATTTAATTTGATGTGAGGAAAACAACTTCCAGCATGATTCGGCAGTTCGAGGCTTAAAATGATGAAGTATTAAGGTAATGGAGTATGTGGTGATTATGTAATCAAGTAATGAAAGGAGTTTGGCTCGTTATGAAATATTACTAAATTATGACATCTAATTTTAAACGGTTCTAATCAGAGCTGGCTTTCTCTATGAAGGGGCTGGGTGCAAAAAACCATTAGTTTTGGCAAAGCAAAAAAAGAAATGCATGTTTTTTAATGTGTGATTTTGTATTTTCTATTAATTATTTCAGGAAAATTATAATTTTTTACAATTACTTTTTCGATGCTTAATATATCATGTGCATTTAAGCGTTATGCAAACAAGTTTCACCGAAGGCAAGTCTTTATTAATTTCAATTTTCTGAAAGAGCGCTCAGCATTTGTTATAGTAACTGGCAATGTAAAGAAAGGTTTTAACATAGTTAATACATTTAAAAATAAATCATTATAATTATTAATTAGTATATATTTCAATATGTGTTGAGTGTTATTTACATAACTTTCATTAAAAATCAAATTCCGAAGAAAAACAATGATTTGGTTTAGGTTTTCATCTACATTGTTATTATGAAAGGTTACAAAGTTTTTGGAACAATTTTCTAATTCATGTTTTTCTAAAGTTTTTATATCAGTGATTAATTTGAAATGCTTTTAAATCTGTCTTCTATCTGCGCATTAACAGTATTAGTTACAGAGTAAAAAATAACATTCATATTCCACAATCGAATTTTCTATAATTTCATCTTCCGCTGTTTCGAAATATAAATTTTCTCTTTTTCGAATTAGTTTTTCAGGAAAATATTATGAAAGATTCAAATTACATGCTATCGCTTTTGCTTCTTCTAAAAATGAGTTAAATTTTGGATTCCAATTTTAATTGTATTAACTAAATTTAACGCTTGGTCGAGAACAATTGTTTTTACTTGAAATAATTTATAGATAGTGATAATTTTGGACAAAGTTGAAAACCGTACTATTAAACATAAAATAAATGTAATTTCTTATATTGAATCCAATAGACTTTTAGCTTCGGATACCGTTGTGTTATTGTTATTTGCATCAATAAATTCTTCTAGGGCATTACAAGTTTGTTCAAACCGTCTATTAACCGTATCTGTATCGTGCTTT
The DNA here is from genome assembly GCF_947563725.1 of Argiope bruennichi. Lineage (NCBI taxonomy): Eukaryota > Metazoa > Arthropoda > Arachnida > Araneae > Araneidae > Argiope > Argiope bruennichi. The sequence continues at coordinate 108,364,301 of NC_079152.1, read as the reverse complement.
AACCGTATCTGTTTTGGCTTCCCAACGAGTGTCGCATAATGGTTTAAGAGTAACGTTTAATTGCTTTTGTAGAATTTCCTATCTTTTTGCAGATGCTGAAAATAAGCAATATAAACGTTTGTTATAATAGTTTGTGTGGAACTTTCTTCGCCAATTGAAGCTTGAATTGTAACTTCTGAAATCGAAGCAATTTCATTGACAGAATTACTTCATAGACAAGAAAACAGATGTACTCGGAACTTTTTGAAATTTAGCTTTTCTTCTTTTTTCTTTTCTGCTAATTTTCTTTTTTCAAACCGAGCCTTGAGACACAGAGAGACACTTCCTTGTCATGGCCATGATTAGATCTAACAATATTAAACATTTTATAGTATGGATGATCAAAGTAATATATGCAATTTAACCTAATAGGTGAGATAAATGACTCAACTTTATGTTTATAATATGTTGCACACTTGCACTGAACTGTAATATGTCTGTAAACTTCATATATTTCAAAACTCATCTAATGTTCTAGTTAAGTTTCATCTTCCTTTCTTTCCATCCCTCTATTATCTTTCAGAACATTATTTTAGTTCTTGATCATGTTGGGGACTCTCGATCGCGGGGCCCCTGTGTATAGCATCCGCCGCACCCCCTAGATGGCCGGCCCTGGTTCTAATATATTTTAAGACAAGTTAACGTGATAATACAGAAAAGATTGCACGGTCTGCTTCTCTAAAGAATGATGCATTCCAATTGATTTTGCAGTCTTAATTTTCGAGCATATGTAGTTAAATTGCTGATGCTCACTTCAAATGGATAGAATGTGAACGACCACGATTAAGAAAACCATTGAATACTTCATGGATAGTTTCACAAAATTTGAACTATCATTAACATTTGTCATCGTGAATAAGTCTCAGTTTACATCTTAGGAATTTCAAATATTTATACAGTATGAAACACAAAAACTATTTTAAAACAATCGTTGAGAACACGGAGAAATATGAACACACACACACACACACACACACACACACACACACACACACACACACACACACACACACGCTCTCTCTCATACGCACATTTCGAATTTATTATTTTTCAGCTATGATTTTGTTTATTTTTACAATATTTCAATATGAGAATACTTTAAATTTTGCTGTTGAATGCCTTTTTTGGAATCTTCGTCTGTTTCACATACTGTTACATGCTCTCTACTTTTTAAACTTAAAATCTCTTTTTCAAGGCTCTTATTCAAGGAAGAGTAGAAATGAGATGTATATTTATGCTGAGCTACCACAATTTTTGTAATTTAGGAATTTAAGCAAAGGACCGAATGTGAAAAGATACAAGATGTGCTAACTGGGTTTTTATCGTAAACCCTTTTCGGGTGCATAAAACTGAAGCATTTAATGCATTAACGGTCATCAAAAAAATAATGGAATGTGAGTTTATGTTAGCTAAAATTTAATTGGTTCTAGTAAAATAGTTTCCAATAATATAATTAGAACTGAGGACGTATGTTTTATCTCATTTCAATTATTTCAAATCATTACTTTACTAAAATCGTTCTATGAAGCGGTAATTGGTACATTACACAACAAAAACTAATATTTACCTAAATAGTATTAATGCTATCGGGAGTTTTAGAAATTTCACATAAAAAAGTAATTATGGTTTATAAACAAGATCTTCCGTTGAAAAAAAATTTTTTTTTCTTTCTTTCCTGTATAGTTTTAAATCCATTTACTTTTTCTTTGATTTCTTTTTGAAAGACGAAAAGGTTCAAACACGGTAATCCAGCCTTCGAATTCACATAGGATATAACAAAGTAGATTTTCTGAAAGGATTTCTGATAAATGTGCAAAATATGTTTTTTAACTGATTTTCCACATTTACAATAGTTGTGGAAAATCTAGATTCATTTTTGAACAGTATTTAAAGTTAGTTCTAAGACTAATGTTTCAAAGTTAAGAATCAAGATATTTTTTAAGCATTTTGCAACAAAAAACTTGAACAGCTCACTTCTTACTTTTTAAAGGCAGTCTTTTTGAAATAACAGAAGGACGATTTACTCAGATTTAAACGAAAAATACATTCAGAATCAATTACTTGCTTAGTTCAGAATACAAAAATCAGAATTCGAATTCACTACTTCTAAGCCAGTTGCTCACATCTATCTATCTCTGCATAGTTATTTCATAATAAAAGTAATTATTTTTTTAATAAGGTTTTCTAAATGTTAATTTCGAAATTGCTATAAGAAGGAACCAAAGTCGAAATGATGAAATTTATGTCATAGTGAGTTCAACTGGATTTAAACTCCTTTTAAAAATCACAAATAGACACACAAATGACGATGTTAATAAATATTTAATGCATTTATTCAATTTCTACTATTAGTTCATCTCTCCCTATATACCTATATTTATATATCTTGCTCAAATTTTCAATCGTTGATAAAATTCTTTTTATTCATTCACTCAAGTTCAAATACATTTTTTTCAACTTGTAGTGGATGACACTTGATGTTAATACAGTTTTTTTTCAAATATTAATTCATTAATTAAATTTAATTTATTCCGTCGACCATTTTCGCCAAACCCGATATTATCGCCAAAAGGTAGTTTTGCGCCAATAACCACAAATTACTTTTCATTATGATGATGCCAAAGGATTGGCGCATTCCCGGCAATCTTTGGCGCATTTTCGTGAGCTTTGACAGGTCGATGGGATAATCCCAAAGTACTTTTCGAAGTAAATTGTAAGTTTCTTAAAGTTTTATTTATTATTATTATTATTTTTTGCACTTTTCGAAGCTCTAGAAATTTTATGGTTACAATAAAAAAAACAATCTATAGATTCTATTAAATAATGCCTTCAATCTAATCTGAAATTTTTTGATGCTTATTCTTTGAAACTTAATAATCTTTTTTGATAATTGTTTAATAAAAAATAACTAAAATAAAATTTTTCTTTGTTGACCTAAATAGGAATTGAATTAATTTTTTTATATTACTTGTTTTTATTTTTATATCACTTCAAAACTTAGAGAATGCAGGGATTCATTACGAGAAAACTGAGCGAGGGTTTACTTTGCCTAATTAAAGAATCCGGAATTGATCCTTGAAACGAATCGAAACTTTATTTAAACATAAGTAATCAATATTGTGAATAACAATAATGAAAAGCTAAAAACGTTTCATTTTATAAAGGTGCTTCTGTAGCCATAAGAGGCATAGAAACACATATCATATAAGTAAGGTAAGTTAAAGTATAGTCGTTGCGTAATTGCAACACTCGAAACTTTCTGAGAATAAACTTGATCACTAATAAGTTCGCACAGCATTTTTTAAATCCACAACGATATTTCTTTTTCCTATTAGCTATCCCACCGGGGACCACCTCAGAAATGAGGATGAGAAGTACCTGGTATGGTTGTTGGTTTTCGCCACACTGGCGATTACAGAAACAGGAAAGGTCGGCTACCTCCTATCCATAACGGGACGTACTTCCCACGGGAAAGATTGTATCGTGGCCGGTGATGACCCTTAGGACCCAACCATAGTTCCCGTCAATGTAACTGTCGTGGCGATTGGGGCATTCAAATTTTTCCTTGTGCCTTCTGGTGGACGGAGTAGCCGGTTAAGGTTAAGGTTTTCTAACAGCTTCTGTCTTCAAGGGAAATACAGGGAAAAATTAATGCGGAAAACCGAATTCTTAGATTTTTTTTTCTGTCACTCTGACGAGACCCCCTTCCCCTTCAAGTCAGTTTCCTTATACTGCGCACTTCCAATGCAATTCCCTGTTTCCACCCATGAACGACACCGAACTGCATTCTTTTTATAATACCGGCAATGTACTTATGAAGCCTTTTCGGATGGAACAATTTGTCACAAGTCTAAAGATAGAAATGAAGATTAATCAATGACAAATAAAAAAATGATTTCAAATAGTTTTGTTTACTGGTTTTTTTTTTGTTAATTCAAACAATTACTTATACTTTTAACAATTTTTACTTGGAAGTGTTGAAAAATCAGAAAGAAAGCGCTTTCAAAACAATAAATATAAACTTATAATTATTAAAAATTATAATGATAAATAATAAATAAATAGATAATTAATAAATAAATTAAAAATTAATTAATAAAAGTATTTACTCTTTTTAATGTTTTTAATTTCGGTCATGTAAATTTGAATGCTATTTGGAAAGTTAGTTAAAAAATAATTTATACAGTTACTTATAAAACATCATTTGAATGTTTTTAATACGACAAGAAAGGTAAATTATTAGAATATTACTAGAATGAGATACATTTATTTAATTTTATTATGTTCAATTATTATTTTGTCGACTTTGTTCCCTTCTATTTGTATAATATATAATTTTAATTTTTTTAAATACAGTAGTTAAGAGTTGAATGCCCTGTCATTTGTTCTTCAATTTTTTTTTGAATGAGATAATTTGATAATTATCTAACTACTAAGTTACGCAAGGTTATAACACGCCTGTACACATTCTGTAAAAGAAACAACGTCAAAACAATTGTGGATAATTTTTGCTTTGTCACTTAGTTATCATTGAATTGAGCACTTGGACTCGTGCCACTGACTCACTTTTTCAACTTTATGACCTTATTATGAATCTAAACATAAAACGTGAAAGAAGTGCGCACAATACAAAACGTGATTAACAGTTCTGTGTAACGGTTGTAAATAGTAGCATGATAGCCCATGATTCAAATTTATATCATTGGGGATTTATTATGAAAGGTTTATTATTTTTTTTATTAATTACTTTTTTTTTACTTTCTTGTATACGAAACAGACAAAGAAAAAGTATTGTAATCGTAAAAAAAATTTGAATTCGAATCTTCAGCAAGATTATTTTGATTATTATATTAACCATCAAGATTATTTTGAAAAAAAAAGTTAATTTGAATGAAATTATAAGTAAAACGACAGCATTAGATGATTTGCTATTTCGAGTGTTTTGCACTTCTACTGAATGAAGAAAATCACTATCCGCCAGAGGTTTTAAAAATCTACCAACATCGATTAACACTATAAGAAGAACTGTTATAAACTACAGTAACGGTGTTCGCAATTCTTTGAAACACGAGCTAATACAATTAAAAGTAAATGGTGAAATATTTAGTCTTACATTTGATGAATGGACAAGTGTAAGAAATAGATGCTATTTAAATATAAATATTCATTCAGAAAAAAAAAATGGAATATGGGACTTACACTCTCTAATAAAACTGGCAAATAAAAACAAAGAAACACGTGTTTTTTTTTTCCTTTTCTAAAATTTCTACTACCGGTATTAAAACCGGTATCCCAGTATTACGATCTAAAGAATACCGAATACCGGTATTGAACTTTTGATCCGATATTGCAATCCCTAGCAGTAATCTATTAAGGACTTTTTCTTAAACTAAAAAATGTTTAATTTTGACTCTTATCTAATGGTTACCTTTTCATATCTATGTAATTATTTATCAGTGAAAAATGAAATTGATTTGAGTTCATTTTTTAAAGAAGGCCTATGATTTACGATAATGCTTTGTTTATGTTTCTTGCATTTAAAATAGGTATTACAAAATTTCTGTTAAAATGGGGATAGTTTATATCCTTTAACTAACTTTTTCTCTAACAATTTCTTGAAACGTGCGGTGCAGTATATAAATTCCTGCTATAGAGCTTTCCTTCTATTTTAACTCGACACATTACCGGCAATTGCTTTTATGATTCACCGGACCGCGGCTGTGTTCACATTCTACATAGCTTGAGGAAAATGGAGGGCTTAGTGTTCAATAAGAAATGAGAAAATACGTATTATAACAGTGAACCTTGGTATAAAAACTTTGTCTTCTAGTATTGGTGGGCAAAGAAATGCCACGTTAGGTAGGATATTCGGGATTGTACTGTACATCAAGAGATTGACCCTTTATCGTTTTGTACTTTCGCATGCAATAACTCAGCAACACAACAACTTGGAGTAATGGAATTTTGAATGCGATTTTATTACTAAAATTTTAATTCAATGTCAAATTCTGGTTTCAATTAGTCGAGAAAAAAATCCTTCCAAAATGCATATACCTACAGTTTTCTTCACTCCGGGTCGGTTCTAGGAGTGTGCAACCTATGTTGCGATATAGGCCGCCATGGAAATACTGATATCACTGATTTCTTACATTACATTTGGAATTTTCATGTTCCATCCTCTAGGGATTAAAAAATTTAAGTAACCCTTTTTAAACTCTACGATTTAAAAAAAAACATCTTTTACTATATTTTAAATATACATCGAAAAAATACTTTGCATTTTTTACTCTCTAGAGAGTAAGTTTATGTACTTTTAATATACAATTATACAAGGGGTTGGGAGAAGGATGCCACAATAATTTCTCATATTCTGGAGTAAGTCGGTCTTCAATATATTATAAAATACAAAACTGTTATATGGGGATATAGAAAATGAAAATCTCAGTACTCGCGCTATTTCACTACCTCGCATAAGGTCTGCAATTTTACGCGTTGGAGAAAAGGGATCATCTCTTTTTTAAAGAGTATGCAAGAAATCTTTTGAGGAAATTACTTTCGGTCGTTTATTTCATGGTCTTGTTAAGGTAATTAATTTTTTAAAAAAATTATATACTTTCAAATTTATTTATCTTTAAAGCATATGGTCTTAAAAAGTAAACTTATCTTTAAAAGAACAATGGAATGTTTTTTTTTTCCTTTGACTTGCTTGTTTTTTTTTTTTTTTTAAATCTAAGAATGACAATTTTAAAGTGGGGTGAAAAGTGACTTTGGGCGATGTTCCCTCAACGGAATATTATCGATATAAAGAACTGTCTTCAATTTTCTTTTCCATTCAAAGTTTCTTTAAAAATGTGATTTTTTTTTCAATTTGATAGATTTTTTTTTCTTTTTTGACACGTGATTTCAAAATATAATAATTAAATGATATCAGTTTGAATGTCATGGTTTTTTCCCCCTTGATTTCCGTTATTTTCATAATGTTATTTTTTGTGATAGATACGCATTTTTGTATAGAAGTTTCATTGTGTGGTCGCCCAAATACTTCCTCACATACTCCCTAATAAACTTACTTACATTGTATTTTCCACATCACTTAAAATTTTAGACTTTGGGCAAAACTGTGAAAACCACAAGACTCAGATTTTCATTTTTACACATGACAGTTGTGCGAATTTTTAAGTACGAGAGAGTGCTTCATAATATAATGAAGAAAACTGGTACTTGCGTATTAATTGTATGCCTTTCATAACTATTGTGAGCAATAGTTATGAAAGATCGATCTTTAACGTGAATTTAGCATTTTACTAAATTTAGTAGGCAAACTCCATCGATTTTTTAGCGATTAATCCCTGACATGTGGCAATATACAAGTACTAAAAATAGGATAAGTACTTTGGATGTCTATTTTTCCGACATATTGAAACCTGAATTTTACATAGAACCAAGATTCAATATAAGATTACATACCAAATTTCATTTATAATAATTATTGTGATTTTGAGGTATCGCGTTAACATTCTTGCAAAAATATAGACAATAGAGGTCAGTCCTTTGAAAGACTTGGTTCAAAATTTGATAACTTTAATACTATAGATGCTTAAACTATGAATAAAATTTCATTTTCGGAAGTCGTTACGCTTTTTAATTATTTCGTTTATATGAAAAATAAGTAGGGATCAACAAATAGATTTGGTTTCAAATTTGATATTGAATCTGTGTCCCAAATTTTATATATCTAGTTCTTTATATTTTGCAATTATCGTTCTCACTTGTACTCGAATATCCAGGCAAGCAGACTTCCTCTGAATTGATTTCATTGAAAATTGATTAGAAATCGATAAATTTACTGTAAAGATCATATACCAAATTTCATTTGTCTCGGTGAAGGTGTTTTTGAATTAACGTGCTCAAAGACAGATATAATTCCAAAAATGTGTTTTTTGAAGCTAAAATAGTTAGTTTATCGAACTCTCGATTTCGAATGTAGTAAAGATTGCAGTATTTTTCTCTTCGTATACTAGAAAGTAAAATGGCACATAAGTAAATGTGTTTAATATTTTCTCTAAATGGAATTGACAGTGCTCCTATAAATAAGTGTAATAAAATGCATGTACTTTTCTTGACATGGATGACAACACTAAGGTTAAGAATATCTTTATAAATATGACTTATTTTCTTTTAGTTTTATAGCAAAAAATCAAATGGAATCTATGTATTTCAACTAATGACATCCGGCACCAATAATTTATTCCTTATGAAAGCCTATGCCATAAATGGCCACCTGTTCCTCATTTCTTTTCATTTTCGAGAAAAGTCTAAAAAAAGACTACGCCATTTATATTCCCGGTTGTGAAAAGCATTGATAGTATTTCCCAATCACAACTATTGATCAGGTTCCACCGATTTTTTTATACCAGTAGTCTTTCGGGAGTAGTTGGCGGTTTACCAGTGATATTGATTACATTTAAATTGAGTTAAATTGTTTAGATGTAACTCTATGTCAATAATTTCATCAAATTGTTAAACATGAAAGACGCACTATTTTAATTGTTTTACCTATGCTCTGTTCATTGCGTATATGAAACTTTCTAATGTAGACCGATCTTATGACATCATGGAACTATTAAATTTCTAAATTTCGTGGTAATGTAACTTTACTTTTTTATTTACCTTGTAAACTTCATAGATGTAATTCTCTACAAATAATTACTCATTTCTTTCTGGTGAACACCATTTTATTTTCGGACACGTTTTTTTGTGCCACTTCATGTAGACTATTACAGATTAGGACACCTCTCACAATCGGGTGCCACGTCTAAGTGCTAGTAGCATCGTTCTTACACACTCTCCCTTCTGATACAAAAAAGGAATTAACAGAACTTTGTACTCGACAGATACGCCATCTATCGGCGTGAAGCTGTAACAATAGATATTAAACAAAATTCTTACTTTTTTGCTTTCAGAAATAATCACGCGATCAAATATTTGTTGAATATATATATATATATATATATATATATATATATATATATATATATATATATATATATATATATATATATATATTTCAACATGGAGGAAAAATTCGTACTACTATAAAACGGGTATCATTTAAAAGATAATTTTTGAAATTTTGAAAATTTTTAATTTATATTTGTGCAATAATATTTTCCAAGTTATTTCAGAAAAACGCCAAATTAAGCTTATATTTTAATTCATTCTAATTAAAATTTCAAAAAATCTCTCCAAATGTACATTTTCACCCACCAATGTATTCCACCAAATTTGGTTGTGGTTAATCAAACCATTTGATCCGTAGAGAGCCAATGAAAACATTCGTCTTTATCAATAACAGAAATAGAGATGAAAGCTTTGGTGTTGTATAATACTTTATCGATACTTTGTAAAAGCTGAATCAGAACTGCAAAAATATCAGACACTCAATATTAATTACTAGATCCTATTAATATAGATAGGTAATATCCTCTACTAGGTTCGTTTTCGATTTGGTAATACTGTATAAACTTGATGCAGCGTACCAGGTCGATGTAATATAAACCAATCCTTAACCAGTTTTCTACCTTGACGACGCTATTAGCATGCATTAGAGTTTTTATAATTACCTATTTATATTATTTCTGACGATTAGCTGAATTAAATGTAATTCTAATGCATTAAAAAAAATTTTTTTTTGTCATGCTTACTAAGCTTGTAAGATCGATAGGAACTTTTATGCATAAATAAAGCATTTTTTTTTATTCGAGACAAATTGATAACACAATCAACAGAATTATTTAATTCTAATGCATTTTAAAAATTTTTTTTGTCATGCTTACTAAGCTTGTAAGATCGACAGGAATTTTTATGCATAAATAAATTTGTTTTGTCTGAAGCATTTTTTTTTTATTCGAGACAAATTGATAACACAATCAAAAGAATTATTATCTGTAAAATAAATTTAACCCAGATCAAATTTAAATGTTGAGCGCATGTACAATTTGCAGAATTTAACGATTTTAAAAATATATTTAACAAATTATATTTTTACATCTAAATATAAATATATGATGGTTTACTTTAAAATTAAATGAAAATTAGATTCTTGTTATTAGCATTTAAAGTTTTATGGAACACCTTACTTTTTTAAACAATGCTATAAAAACAACCAAAGTACAAAATTAAAATCAGCAATTAAACTTATAAGGTTATGAGCAATTCGGTTAGAAATAATTATCTTAAAAGCTAATATTCTAATAATGGACAGTGTTGATGAGTATATATGGAAAAGGGACCAGTTATCGTTGATGTAATTTACAAATGAGTATTAGTATCAATCTGTACCTGATAAAGCAGCAGAACCGGGTATTTGCCCAACTCTAGTTCACGATCTCTAGATACGCTGTCAAAGCTCACCGCTCCCATTCTCCATTTTCAGAAGATATCGCAAAAATAAACCTTAACAGTGTTCCCAACTTTAACAATTGGACCAGTTTCACAAATATTATTTACAATCATAGCTAATCAATAAAAGTTTTTATTATGTAAGAAGGATTTAAAACAGTACTTTCATTTGTTTTGATAAGATGTAATTCCTCAAAGTTGGATGACATAATTAAATTAAGGTTCAAATTAGGAATATGGTGGCCGAACAGTTGATATACGAAACCGGCTAATATGTATTTAACAAATCCTTCTACAATTTTAAGGGTAGATTTGGACAAAATTTCAAACTTAAGAAATACAATTAGTCGATTTTCTTGGAAATGAAGAGCTGCAATTTCAAAAATGTAGTTTCAAATTTAAGAATTATAATTTTGGTTTAAAGAACACATTTTAATTTTATCCAAATAATTAATTACGTTCTGAGTAAATCTTTGTGCTTACATAAGGATGTACAGATGCACGAGCATAATCCGAATTCTAATTTTGTAGTAGGAGTATGCTTAAAATGACTTTATTAATCGATAACAATACTGGGACAATACTAGGAAAATCAATAATTTACTCCATAAAAAATATATTCAACCAACAATGTGTAAAATAAACGTATTTCATTCACATTAGTTAAAAAAAAATTTGTTCTCTACTAATAATAAAGGAAAATATACGTGTGCATATTGGCGCTCTATAGAAAGGCTCATTTGAACCACAGCTAATAAATTCGACATAGTTACACGTTAGATATCAAAATGTGCACTTCGCACAGTTTAAAAAAATTTTTGATTTAAGTTTACAATTATGCCAGACTTTGAGTTGTTTTCCCAATAATTTCTTAAAATGTTTACAAAACTGACTTTTTTATTCTTTCAAAACATATGTAATAAAATTATGTTTCAATTGTAATTTTTCCTGAATTTTGACAGTTTTTTTTAAAAAAAATTTCTGCGTAATTTTCACCAATATACTTCATTATTTGCAAAGAAATTTCAACTATTTTCATTGTTTTTAAAGATCGGTGAAAGCTAAGGAAGAAATATTCTTCTTTAATCATCTGAACAATTTACTTGAAGAAGAAGAAAGTAAAAATTACAGTATGATAAAAGATAACGTGCAATTAAAATGATTATCCAGACACTTAAGTTTTTAGTGGCATTTTGATGTCACAGGATACGATTATATTAACATTAACATGTACAGGGCAGTAAAGTTATTTAAAAAGTACCATGGTTTTGATTTTTTCCATAATTTGATCCTGAAAATACTCTGTTCGGGGGAATTACAAACATCAAGATATAGTTGAGATTAAATTGAAATTAAACTGAATCAATATTCCCAGAGTACCAGGTAGTTATCGAAAGCGACTTATTAATAACTGGAATGAAATACTTTAAAGCATCGAAAATAATCACTTAAAATTCTTTACTTAAAACTTCAAACTCAGTGTTAGATCGAATAATTTCGAACGATATCTATCCCCCTCCAATCTTTCAGTATCTTTAAGGAATGCTAAAAAGTGATCTTAGAACTGGTAGATATTTGCTTCTTATAAGGAAGTAATAAATTTACTTATGCTTTTTTTTACTTATGCTTTTGAAAAAGTTTGAAGAAGGTTCTTATTTATATGCTTTACAGTAAAAGGAGACTGAACTTTCTTACTCAACATTTATATTGAATTTTATAAATATATATATAAAACTTCTTTCATAGTTTCATGGGGCTAACTGAAAAATTGACTTTGCGTCCCATTATTGGCGTTGCATTATCCTAAGCATATGTTCTCCCTGACCCACCTTCATATACCGTAGAAGAAAAGGTTATTGAAAGGCCAGTGAAGTATCACGTAGAAAAAAAATAGATCACAATGCCGATGTAATTTTTAACGATAATGCAATGTATATAAGTTAATGACTGTTTTTATTTTCTCGTATTCGTAGGATATAGAAATTATAGTAATCCTCAAAAATTTACAACTCAAGATTTTAGACGAATTTCCACGTTTTAGACTTTCCCGAGTTCAGAAAACACATTTTTAGAAAATGTCCGTCTGTCTGTCTGTCTGTGATAAAGATAACTCAGAAACCCTTTGAATCAGATGATTGAAATTTGGTATACGGTCTTTACACTAAATTTGCAGATTTCTACTAAATTTTGATAGAAAATCTGTTAAGAAGAGGTCCGTCTGTCCGGCTTTTCGAATATACGTTAACACGATAGTTAAACGAAGTGAGAGCTAAATAGATAAAATTCGGTACACAATTAACATCTGTAATGTAGACATCTGTCAATTGTTGCATCAAAACCAACCACGAGTTGATTGTCTGTCCGTCCGTAATTTCAGAAACATGTAAATGCGATAATTCAAGAATGCAATAACTTAAATATATCAAATATGGCATCAGATTTTTTTTAAAACTATAAGTGCAGTTTTGTGTAAAATTTTTGTACCTTCTTCTTGCGATTTGCCGACCACCCCTCCACCACTGGACGTAGCAGTATAGACAGGATTTGTTAAAAAACGTATCTAAAACACAAATCTGCATACGATGACACGATGAATTCAGTAAAAATGCTGAATTCACGCTAAAAGTTAATATTTCGTAATTATTGTACTGTAGAGTTATGCAAAGCATTCTCTTGCATGGCAAGTTTATTAGAGAATATGCGAGAAAGTTTTTGGGAGACCTCACGTGCTATTGTAACTACTTTTAACAAATAAAAGCAGTAATTATCAAAATCATACAAAAGTGAAATTCTAAATTGCTGTCATTTTACTTTTTCAAAAATACGAATTTCTGTTTTTGGTAAACATTTCGTAAAATCAGGATTATCTACAGCTTTTGTTTTAAGGTAAATACTGCAAACGTGGATGGGGCAGAGAAATCTGGAAGACCAACTATTTCCATTTACATTCAAAGCCATAATTCTCAAAACGTAGTTAGATTATTAAAAAGATAGGAGAAAGGAAACCACATGGCTGCACTGGTTTGTCATGTGATTTACTTCATCTACGAGCACTTTTTTCTCATTGACTTCGAGGTTCTGGCCTTGATCAAGAAGACTCGTGGCCAGTCTGCTAACTCATTCCTTTTAGAAAATGAAAGGGATAAAAGGGAAAAATTCATTTTCATGTTTGACAGATGGTAGAAAACCTTGAGTTAAGGAACGCTAGTTTAACATTCGAAAATAATATTTACACCTGGTAAGTTTTTCTTCCAATTTGTGCTTAAATATTATTTAGGATTTAATCTTTTGGTATACAAACAATTTTGGATTAAAAATGGAAAAGCAAATTTGCTTTTATTTTAGTGTTGTGAAAAAGTATGAATAACAAGTTTTGATCCCTGGACACGGATTGATTGTGGGGAAATTTAAAAATATTATCCTGTGTCGTTAAAAAATTGGATAGCGTTTTATAAGTTTTTTTTTTCTCAAAAAAGATAGAAAATGTTCTGCTTGGAGTTTAGATATTCGTCTGTTAGAGTATCTCAAAATACTTCGCTATGAACTGCATTATATTTATTTTAAAAAGATTAATATAATAACTACTATTCAGTTTCACCTATATATTATTAGTTTGTGATTTATCTTTTCAACAGACTATTAAATGTGCACTTACTTAGCTGTCAATTTTAATTACTTATTTTTGGTACAGGTCATACAAACGAACGTTCTAAAAAATTATTATTATTATTATTTTAGGTTTTGGTCGTATTTTTGGGGAATGTGATAACTTGATAGGATGGCATCATTTTGTATTAATCTTACATATCTCACTATGCAGACGATAATCTTTACGTCTGGATTTTTTTAGAAGTAAAAACACAATGTCTTAGAAAATGCTGAAATTGGTTTGTGAAAATGTTTTCATTATTTAGAAGTCTTTGCGCAACGTCTAATTCAACCAAACTGATTTTTAAAGCTTTTTCTTAACACTGATATTCAAACGCAGAAAATAAATTTTAAATAAATTGAAGCAGAATTTTAAATAATTGCAATACATATTAATTTCATGTTGAATTTTGGAATAAAATTGAAAATAAAGAAAAATATTCTACTTTTTTTATTCCTCTCTGGATTCCAAATTCAAATAAAATTTGAGTTTTCTGACTTTCAAATCAGATTTAACTTGCAAATGTTATAACTGAAACAAATGCATAACAATTATTAAAATTCATCTATGAATCATACCATAATTATTTCCAGCTAATGTTGTTTCAAATACATTTTGCTTGCTTAGAATATAAAGTTCAACCCATAAATGATAAAAACATTTTTACCACATCCGTCTTTTATGCGATGAAATAACTTTAAAAATAAATAAACCGCAAAAATTTAACAATTACGTGTCTTTTTATAACAAGAGAGAAGAGACAGGAAATTAAAGAAATTCTTAAATGTATTCTGATAGCTTTTAACTTCATTGACATCCTGTTTTGACCCGACAGAAGGATTATTTTTGGTCGGCCGTCACAATTTTGCCTCATAGTCAAATGATGAAGCCGACTTTCGAGTTTAAAATTTTCTAAATTTCTCCAACTAAACAGAGGAAACGCTTGGATGGATTAGTACATGTTAAAGTATGTGCTTAGCGATTCATAGCGATTCAAAGTTTTGCAATCATGTTATGGATTTACATTTAGGGTATAAGCTCAAAATTGAAATAAATTATTTTTTGAATAAATTTGCACATGGAGATATTTTAACAGTAGATAAAATGTGGAAATTATAGAGATTTTCTTCTTATTTTCCATCCATTATTCAACATGCATAAATTTTTAGCCAATAAGCATACTTTCACAATAGCAGAAAAATTAATAGTTGTTGGCATTACTTAAATGCCAAATTAATAGTTCATGAAAACAGTGGAAGAAAATTTTAAAAAAATGAATTTTGATTCCATAAGCTTTTAAAATTAATTGTAACGAATTTTACAATATCAATGACAGCAGTTTTCAATTTTCTGTTTCCGCATTAATGTTTATTTCTAGGAAAAATGGAATAGAAGTCATTTTGTTAATTCTGAATATAATTTTAATTGCTTTATGGCATTTTAATCGAGAATGTTGATTATTTTAGTTGCTCGGAGTGTTTTGGCACCAGAAGTAACCTTTTCTAAACTGCGCCGTTAATCGAGAATGATTGTACTTTATTTAAAACAACTTCTGTAAAATATATTTTTCTAAAAAATGGTTGAAAATTTCTCTTACATTCTACTTTAGTTTCTGTTTCTTAAAATTTTGCAATATCTATAGAAGGCTTACAGAAAATTCTTCGGAAGTTTTACGCACTGGAAATTTTTCTAATGCTTTAAAAACATTTATAAAACAGCTGAGGATTATTCGTCGGTTTTTATTATTTTTAGACAATGAATATTTTGAGTTTGATATTTTACTCAATCGTTTTCTCCATGTTTTTAACTTCCAGACTGGTAATATTTATTAAAACTGATATTCATGAGCTCATATTTTGAGTCTTCTAATACAATGTTATTGTTCTTTTTTTAATTTTTTGTATTTAGTGTGCATATAGAAACCATCTTTAAAAATTCGATCCTAGAATTTTGATGATTTTTGAGATTTTACACAGATTTTTGTAAGAAAAAATGAATATATTTTTTGGTATTATATCCATCTGAATGCGCAAAAATGTCTGAATTAAAAGAATGGAACGAGCTAGATAAATGCGATTCAGCCTTGCAATAAAACTAGCTTCAGATTTGAATCAAATTACAATAAAAAAGAAGTTAAAGAAGTGCTTTAACAAATAATATAATGTATGTAATTTTTCAACTATATTTGGAAAGAAAAATGAAAAAATCTCATAGTTATGTTATTTTTTTTAACATACATTATTACTTTGGCTAGTAAAGATATCTTATATTTTTGAGCGTATCATACGAATAGTTAATGAATTTTTTAATTATTTTAGAAATCAGAGATGAACATCTCTGCAATCAAACTGATATCACCGTATAGATGATTTTTGAATTTTAACATGGCATATGATTTTAGTCGGAGAATAATTCCTCAAATGATCACGGGAATGCATAAAATATATGAAAGAAAAATCAACTAAAGAAAGATTTTTTGGATAATTTTAAAGTAATTTTTTTGATGATTTATAACGGTCGATTGCATAAAATATGAAAAAAATAATAATCACACATTATTATGAACATTTTTATATGGATGTGAATAAAAAAGGGAAATAGTAAACAATCATTTCATTTTTATAATATTTGTTGAGTTGCCACTTAGAAACTGTAATTGAGGTTGGTATATAATGAAAATTCACGAATTATTATTATTGCGTAGTACAATGAAATCAAAACAATTTAATAACTTATATTGGTTTGAATCTTTCATTGTTATCTTGTTTAATGAGCACATTTCTGAACTGAAGGCAAATAGCAATAGCTTTCTTTTTTGAAAATAAAATGACATAATAAGTTAAGAACATCATTATTCATTTTCCTTACATTATTATTCGTTTCATTACTTATATTAATATATTTATAAGTGAATTCTATGTCTCTATTCCTATATTCTGGAATAAGTGAATAATGTAAGCTTTTAAAACTGTAAAAACAGATTTATTTTAGTGTAAGCTTGTAAAATCGTAAAAACAGATTTCCTTAAAAATTTATTGTCGTAAACTTAAAAGCCAATTATACATTCTAATTATCTTCACCACCCCCTCAAAAACTTCATGAATATTCTTATAGCTACTAAGCTAAACAGTCCTAAGGACCGTAGATCTTTAAATATTTTTTTAAAAATTGCATTAATATTGCATTTTCTGAGAAGTTATTTAGGAAGTTAAGTACAAAAGATAAATATCATCTCTATTATTATAATTCCTTTTTTTTTCATAATTTTTATCTCTATCCGCCGAAAAAAGTTAAAATAAGACAGTAGTTATTAACCTTTTCGAAGGTGAAGTATTAATTGCTAAAGTGAATTAACATCTTACTTTATAATTTTTTTGTAGATTTTAGCAGAAAGCCATTTGCAAAAATTCATGGGGGAAGATTTTAATAGGGGCAAATTAAATTACTACTCATTTTAAAGCAACATTAGGGCTGTTTTGGGAGGGCCCGTAATTTTGAGCCACGGTCAGATGACGAGACCGGCACCTGAGCTGATACCCCTTCTCTAACCTTTCGCAGCACGTCAACGGGCGTACATTTGGTGCTAATGAATGTAGCGTGCACCAGACCCGCTTATATGGAGGCTCTTCAGTGGAATCGGATCTCAAGGCTGAGACCTTACCAGGCTACCCCGGACCAAATTTACTCGGCAATTTATCGCGCGATTAAAAATAAATAAAATATATTTCAATAATCATAATATAAAGCTCTTAACCTCATCTTGTAATCTTAATATAAAGTTCTCTAAAAGATTATTAGGAGGATTATTGGAATATATAAGAAGCTTCGCCATGTTTTGCGTTAGTAGAAAGGTATTTTAAATTTGCGAACTTTCTTCATAAAGTTGTTTTTCAAATAAGTGTTAATTTAAAGTTTTGACTCACTACTATATACGTAACAATTATGCAAGTGATCAACTGTTCCAATCAGACATATAAACGTTTTACAGTTAATTAAAATCATTCTAAAAGCAAACAAATAAGATTGAAATAAAAAAAAATCTAGAAAATGTCTAAAATTCAAAAATTAATTTTAGAGAGAAAATAAATTCTAAAATCATCATCCAGAAATCTAGAGAGAAGTTTGTGCGAATACATCAAATACAGCATTCTTTTTTAGATTTGATTGTTTTTTTGTTTGGAGAAATCATAGTGTCTAAAATTAATTGAAACATTCAGCAAAACTTTAAAATTAACATATAATAGCATTGTGATGGTGACAGACCTTTTATCATTAGAATAAATTTTTCTTGTGATATGGTTTTTCGTGGATATGATAGTAGAATTATCAAGCAGAAAATATTTGCATATTAGAGTAGATGAAAGAAATGTGATTTTTTAGAACATGAAAACAAAGATAGTTTTGTTATGTTTATGAATTGAAAGCAGTTCATTTATAGTTTGTCTGTTTTTAAGTTTATATTGTTTATGTACATCGAATCTTCTAATAATGAAGACATTAATCTGATCTTTTTAAAGGTTCATTTATTTATATATGTATGTATATATAAATTTCAATTTGTTCGGCATTATGTTATTACGGATTATTAGTATGTTTAACAACACACACACACACACACACACACACACACACACACACACACACACACACACACACACACGCACACACACGCACACACACGCACACGCACGCACACACACACGCACGCACGCACACGCACACACACGCACGCACACACACACACACACACACACACACACACACACATTAAATTATAAAATTTAATTTGTAAATTTTTTTAAATATCCAAAATTGCATCACTAATTGATCTACATGCATGATATTCAATGTTTTGCTCAAAAATGTCTTGTTGAAATAAGTACCTCTTTTAAAATTTAGAATCAAGAAATTTCGATTTATCAAAACGTAAACAAAGCTAAGGGCTTTGTTTTGTCTCACAACTTTACACAAGATATTGCATCATCGTTCGGAGAATCCATATTGCTGAATTTTATCAAGGAAATAGAAATTTATGTATTTATCCTGCAAAACCCCGTGCTAGCTTATCTACATGCCATATCAGTTACAATCTGAACAGATGTATACTTTATTTAGAGAGTGACGATCACCTAAAACAAAACAATCAAAAATCCAATTTGGGTACATTGCGTGAATTATGTTTTTCTTTTCAATTATCATCTGAAATATAAAAAAGCCTTTTTTGAAGGGGTAGGTCAGTTATCCGCTTTGAATTTGTATAGTTCGGACGAATTTGATGTTATTCAAGTTTTGGGTATGCTTTTCAATTTTATGAAGAACTTCAACTATTGTTATTAAGTTCAAATAATTTTTTAGTTCACTTTGATTTTTATAGTTAATTTTTTAGATGAAGAGTTAATTATTTATTTTAAAATTTTTCATCAAGTTCGAATGCTATGTATGTCATTTATTCTATAGTTATTTAAACTGTTTATCAATTAACTATCCTTAAAATATTTCCAGGATTTAAACAAGTATAATACAAGCAGGTTTATCGCAAAATTAAACAATTGTATTTGAGATTAAAATTTTTATATGACTGAACTAATGATATTACTAATACATTTTCTTTTAAAAATAAATAAAAAGATCGAAATAATACGAAAAATATTTTTAGTTTAGATTAACTAATGGAAAATACAATTTAAATATTTCCTCAACGGAATGTTTGATTGGTCGTTGATGACTTTTTTGTTTAATAATTAAGTTAATCATACAATTATAATTATTTTAATTGCGCAAACTTTATTTTAAGATTTTTAGGTTATTAAATAACTGTAATATTTAAGTTTTCGTTGATTGAAATTTCATCAAAAATATTTCTTTCTTTAACTATGACCTTTCAGAACATATTTTTCCTCTTTTCAAATGCCGTTTATATAAAGTTGAAAATGTTTCAAGATTTTTTTTTTCAAATATGAAATTTAATCATTATTAAGAAATACTTCAAAGAATAAGTTCGGATATAATATAATAACATTTCACGGTTAGAATATTGAAGAAATGATTTGAATAAGCAAAATATTTAAGACAATAAAGCAGCAGTGCAGATAGAGAAAAGAAAGTGCAAATAGAAAAAATCTGAAAAAAAAAATCCAATAAAAATTTTAATAAAAATTTTATGTGTTATATTTGAAAGGGAATATTAAAGAAAAGTAAGAGAATGATATAAAAATACTTAAATCATTTTTAGTATTTTTGCAACATAATTATTTTCTTCCAAATGAAAAGCTTGATCATTATTTACTAGGTAACTTATTCTGTTCCTGATGTCTGGAAAGATTTTTGAAGTTATAATCTCTATTGTATCTCATCAGATCGTCAAGTTTATTAACATTTGTTGTACAAAGTATTATTTGTTGTTGGTGAATATTTTTGAAATTTTACACATTCATTCTGCCTTCTCCTTCCCAAAAGAATTTTTAGAGCTCATCACTTTTAAAATAATATCCATTATAGAGTTCAAAGTATATAAAATTACGAAAATATAATCTATTAATTTTTTTTCCAATATATTGTTAAATAATCCTAAATTTGATATTTTTTCATTTTTTAGAGAAAGTTGATTAATAAGTATAAGGAATGCAGAAGAAATGTATAAAATTCAATGCTGAAATTAACTTTTTGATTAAAATTTGTTACCCAAAATTACTCCCAAAATTACCCCAAATCCTCCCTGTCCTCAATTCAAGTATTTAGTAAATAAATAATTTTATTTAAGAGTTGTTGAAAACAAACATAATACGTAAAAATAGTCATGATATCAGCTGCACAGTGATGGGTTTACTTCTCTGTTGAGAATTAAGAATTGTACTACACTTTTTTGAAACTTTATGAGCTCCTATTTTCCAAACTGTAAAATAGATGACAATTTTATTAGTTTAAAGAACACTAGAAGAAAAGCAGAAATTACGAATTCTAATTGTATTGATGAGTTTTTTTTTTGAAATATCATCTAATTTATGTATAATAAATTATGGCATTATATTTATTCAAAGATTATATTTCAATTTTTATAGATGACAAAATGCTATGACGATGTACATATTAATTTTTTCTACGACTTAAATAGTTGTATTTTTTTCTTAATTTAATGGATTTTTAATAGAAAGTACTGTATAAAGAAATTTTTAAATGCTATTATTGGAAATATATAAATATGAATTATGAAGAATTAAAAATACAGTAACATCTATTTCTAGGCGGAAAATTTTTTGGGCTTGTTTTAAAAATAATTTTCTGTTAATTAAAAAAATAATTTATTAGACGAAAGGAAAAAAATCTCGAATAACCAAATAGAATTTAATATAGGTTCGATTTTAAATATATTTTTAGCAATTTTTCTTTTAACAAAGAACGCAGAAAACTTTGCAAGTTGTTTAATTGATAACATTTGAGGAAGTTTTGAAATCAGATCTCATGACTCGGAAAACAATTCACGTTTCTATCGACTCTTTTAATCTCTTATCAGATGAATGATAATATAGATTAGCCGATTACAGTTTTTATGATATCAAAGAGAGATAAATTTGAATATTTTAATGGAATGAATGGAATTTAATCGATTTTTTCCCTTCTGCTTTGGCTGAAATAATTTTAAAATGTAAAATAGTTTCAGAAGTCAGAAGCAAAGGAATCATTTGTTTGAGCAGCTATTATCAATAATTTTCTTTAAGGATGCAATTTTCACCGATATTTCTGTAAGGGTACAAGAGACAATGCAAATTTAAATGATTAACCAAAAAATGTGATATTTTTATTTTAATTATATTAACCAAAAATTACTAGAGATCGCATGGAAAAAAATTGTTTGATATATTCTGTTTGTTTTCATTTGCACTGTAGTTATTACTTACAAATTTTATGCAGAGTTTTAGCGTTATCAGAAAATTAAAATAACCTTATATACATTTTAACATTCATTGTCCATGATATTTTTAGCTACAACTTTGAAACTTTGATACTGTGATATTTGAAATAAATTTAAAATCTCTGCTTCAATGAATGATTTAATTATTAAGATATAATTATAATTTATTACATATTTTCTTTTTGTTTCAGGTATCTCGCAGTGTAAAGGTTGAATGCAAACAACAGACACGTGATTGAAGACCTCTCATCATGTATCAGAGTACGGATAAGCTTGTTTCCAATGAACAAGGGGTACGATGGGTTATTTATACCATAAAAAAATCACTAATGATGCCAAAATACCATTTGTATAACATGTTTAGATTATTTTTTATTGACAAAGTAAATCGTTTGCAGAAAATGAATAATCATTATAAAAGAACTTTGATAAAATTTGCTTTTATTTAGGGGAAAAAAAACTCTTATATAGCTAGTAGAAATTTTATAATAGTTTTTTGGGAGACAAAAAATATTATTTTTATCAGGTGAATATTTTTTTTATCTTCTTCTTACTACCACAAATTTTCACGGGCCTTTTTTATTATAAATCGATCAAAAATAATAATTTTAATTTGGGAAGGATTACTACTTATAATAATTCTTGATGTCTCTGCATTAAAATTTCATCTTAAAATTTTAACAGTTTCTATCAGTTTTTATATATTCAAAAGAGTTTGAAGGGATTTTAAAAATTAAAAGGTCTTGTTCTTGTAATCTGATGCAATCCTACTAAATTTCTTTTATTAATTAATATAACATTTTTAAAAATTGGGTATTTCTTTATTTTTTTAATCTTTTTTACATTTATGATGATAAATCGAAATATAGACTCTCTCTTTAATAATACAGAGACATTTGTATTATTAAATTATTATTGTCTCTGTTTCTGTTTTATTAAATTTAATAATACAGAGACATCGACATTTTATGATGCTCTATCATTTCTTAACGAGTATTTCAATAGAAATATTGTATATCTACATCTATAATTTGTTTTTTCTGACAGGTTTCCCGACAGGGATACCAAAGTGTTGAAGGGGGAGGCTCAGTAGGTGGTCATGAACCAAACAGTAAGTAATACGACCATTTAAAATTTTTCAATATTATACAAACATAGATCAGATTTTGGAAAAGAACATCAGTTTGAAAATACGTTTAAGACTTTTATTTTATTTATTTATTTCTAAACCTCATGTATCTAAAGAAATCATGATGCAATAATCTAGTTAATGATTTGAGAAACAGTGAAAATGTTATAATAGTATAGGTATTGCAAGTATTTAACAATTTTTTAAAAATAAGTTTAGATTAGATGTATTAGATGTCATTTTTATTTATTAAATTTTGACTTAAGAAAACTTCGAAAAATATTAAGAGAAGAAAATAATTATGGTAAATGACGTATTATAGGGCAAATCACTTGCTTTCATTTTTTAAATAAATAATTTGTCTATTAAAATTTAGTTTAATTAAAGCTTTTCGAATGGCTTTATGAATAACCTATTTAATTTAAAAGATAAGAACACTTATCATGCCAAATTTAGGCAAAAAGCCGTATCATGGAGCCACAAAAATATTATATATAGGTTCAATTCATTTTGGGTTAATCATTCAAATTACCTTTTAGATAATCTTGTATAACCAACTGCGATTTATTTTAATTTTAAATACGAAAAAAAAAAAAACCAAACATCCACTATGTTTATAATTCTTCTTCTCTTTGAATATTAATATTTTGAAGAAATTCGATTAACTTAAAAAAGTTTAGGAAAATTACACTCTCTGCAAAATTAAAAATTTTTGAAATGGAAATATTAAAAACAAGATTACTATAAGAAGTTATTCCTTTGTTTTTATAGTCGGCGAGCAACCTCCAACCTTTTTGTCCCAAGTTAAGAAGGCCAGGGAAGAAAACATAGGATGTTGCAACTTCTGCCTGGCATTTTTTGCTTTGCTGATTGGTTCGAGTAAGTTTTAAATATCTAGAATTATTTTATCTTCATTAAATCATCAAAATACATTAAAACGAGTCATTAAAGATGTGATTTCTCTAAATTAAAACTTGTCGATTCTACGCAGATTTATCTTCTTTTCTGTATAAAAATAATATGTCATAATTATATGAACATAAATATCATTCAGATTGTAATTCAAATAGCTATACTTTTAATGGCAATGATCCATTTTTTAAAATTGTGAATATAGTTTTTTGTTAATTTATCTGACCAACTTTTCATTTTCAGGAAGTAATATAATCAGCTTTGGTTACTGTAACAACAGGTTACAGTAATCAAATGTGCATACAATTTGTAGGTAAGATTACAGCTACAAATTTGAGGTGACAACCACAAATCGGTGTCTGTTCTTTTGAAATTAATCAATGAAATCCTTAAATTTTAAACTATTTCAAATTTAAGATATATATTTAAGGTAATAAATAAAATTATTTGGTGTATTTTTTTGAAAAAAAAACTAACATAATAAACGTGTTTATGCTGTTTGTTACTTAATATTTTGAATAGTATTTCCTTAATGTTAAGTGGATTACCATTCAATAAATTTGTGAAAATTCAATTTTTAATGTTTTTTTAGCAAATGGTATGTATTTATTTTAATTACACTTTTTTGAAAAATATAATTTTTCCAAAATTAAATGATATATGCTATTTTATGTATAAACACTATTATGACAATCATTCATCCATATATATTTTAGAAAGTTATATGTTTAATAGTTTTTAGAGTCTTTTCATTTTAATAAATTAATCTGTTTTTGAAAGCGCAATTTACCATGTTTTTAGAAAGTTTAACATGATTTAACATTAGTACTTCAAGTTTATAGTATTTTTTTTATTTTATTCAATTGAAAATCTCATCCTGAGCCTTATACTCTTATATTTGTCTAGAGCTATTTAAATCATACATTACATATTTTTCATAATATTTTGTTTTATTAAAATTGTCATTTTAAAATAAAAATTTCCTGATCTTCTAATTAGTTGGATATTTTTAATATTAGTATGTGTAAAGAAAATTTAATAAGCTTAAATATCTCTGATAAAACTTTGTAGAAATTGATTGATTTCTATGAGAAATTCTTGAATTATTTAATGTTGATTACCTTAAAAATTGACCTTTGTTTTTTATTTATTATTTGACATTTAAAAGAAATTATAGCTCTTCATTCAGGTACATTTTTTGAACTTAATTCATACTTAAAATATTTAAGAACTTTACTTAGTTAGATATCTTAAGGATTTTTTCATAAATAAAGATACAATAAATTGTGATTTGTGTGTATGTCAAATTTAGTAAATCAATTATACATTAAAAAATAACATTTTTTTCTCAAATCCTTTAAATTTAAAATTTAGAATCTTTTTTTAAATAAATTATTGAATAAATTTGAACACTTCTTTTCTTTTCTTTTCAGTTGTATGGACAATCGTTTTGATAATAATCGTAACTGTACCCATCGTTATGATTGTCATTGGTAAAGTAGCTTTTCGTTAATTATACATTACAACAAAATGATCTATATTTATAATAAAGATGAATGTATATTTGTTGTGTGTGTTGGAGCTTTACAGGTCATATCGTTTGACCTAGAATTACCAAACCTCTTATATACATACTTTAGAGGGTATAAATGTGTAACTCTGAACTAATTTTTTTTTGAAATTTTTTCTTAGAATTTTAATAAAAAAAATTGCACGTTTTGGCGTTTTTCCGCGATAACTTCCAAAATTATTCATTACAAAACTGATTTTTTCAGCACTGAAAATTAAAAAAAAAATCTTTTGAATGATATCAAATTCAATTTGCCAATTTTTGCTATATAATTTTTCTTCTATCTTTAATTAATTTTAAAAATATTTTAAGCATATTTTACAAGATATTTCCTTGTCAAAGTGAAACTCAAATCGTTCGCATTAATCTACTAATATTACATTCTGCCCTTTTCTCCATTGTTGTGATCAAAATAGGAAGATACGATTTACTTTTTGATGTTATTTCAATGAATTTATTTCAAATAACTAATTGAAGAGTCATAAGAACTTCCAAGAAATCATCGAAAACCTTGATGGCAGCTATGGCTCCGAAGTCTCAGAAAAGATTCTACGAAAATTTCTTTACATTGCATGTTAAATTGATCATAAAATGTCTTAAATCGAATCTCCTTAGTGGTGTGGAATCCGTGGTGTGGAAATTTGGAAAATTGAAAGTCACTTCGAAGCGAGAAATGATAGATCGCACTAGAAGGCCTATATCCACATGTAGCTTCGAACACAGGATGTAAATCTAATAGATTTAATTTACTTTTAGTTATGAATTTCTGAATTACAAAATGATGCAAAGTTACATCATAAAGAGGTTAGGCAGCTTATCGAATAATTTTAATATTTGTATTATTTTAGTTGACATTTTTTTTACATTTCATTATATCTTAATTTTCCCTGTTACGTTTTAAATACAAAGTTTACAATAATATATATTTTTTTCCCTTTTCTCTTCTTTATATACAGTTTTCAAAAAACAAGCATAGTCTTTTTTTTTGTTTTCAGTGGAAGATTGTCTTGTTTCATAACGTACAATATTGTATATTTCCCTTTTTAGTCACGCCTTCTTTATTTTATATGTTTCCGGAAAGTGATTTAATTTTATATATATTTAGTAATTGCGGTTTTTAGAAATGATTTTGTTTCTTAACAATTAATTTATTTAAAAGTTAGTTAAAAACCCGATAAGCTTAGATTTATAAGACAATGTCTCCAATCACTCAATTTCAATGTAATCTGCAATTAAATTTTAAAAATTGGTTCATTTATATTATTTAACTATATTGGCAACACTATCGGTAAAAGAAAGAAACACATTAAGAATCAGTAAAAGTGCAATCATGTTCAAGATATATAAGATTTTGTTGGAGAACAGGTCAATAATTTGACTACTGTAATCGATTGAACTAACTGCTGTACAAATATTGCTCTATTGTGAACTAATTGCAAATTACAGTCATCATTTAATACATCAACATCGAACTTCAAGTATGAAGCCAAATGATTTGAAATTATCATATAGAAAAACAAGATATTTTGAACGATAAACACAGAAATAAAAACAAGTGTTATTCTAAAAGGAAGACAAGCAGAAACTATTAAAAATTATTCATTTAGAATAATTTTCGCTAACATGCATAATCAATATGAATATTATTTGTACTTTAAGGATGATATTTCGTTGCAATTTTTAACAAAAATTATTTTTGATGTTTTATTCAAGGTGCTGAATATTTCCATGATTGTCCTGTGCAGAAAATGATCCCAATCAGTCTCATAGTTTCTGGTTCTGTTGCACTACTTAGTAACATTGTTAACTTCTGGGATAGATTTAAAAGATTTTCTGAAACTGGTCTGCCAAAAACGCATACTGTCGTTGGATGGATTAACATCTTTCTGAATCTTTTCCTCGTGGCTTGGTTTGTTGCATGTGCGTAATTACCACTTATATTGCAATTTGAGTTTATAGAGATCATTATTTTGATACAAGTTGCATTTGAGAGAGAATATCAGAAATATAAATTTATTGCATTAGTTTAATGAAATCCACCGTATTAATTAATGAAGATAAATACTTTTCTGATTGTTTTCTAAACGTGATGCTTTATTTTTATATTTTTATTTATAGTTGTTTGTTGCAATTCATGTTTCACTATGTTATCTCTATAGCATTAATATATAAAATAATTTTAGTAGATATGAACCTTAATCAACATCGTATACAATTGAGCTCATTTTGATTGAACGTTGTAAGAGTAAGCGTATTGGACTCTTTGTCCAGAGTAAAAGTTCAATTCCATTCTGAAGTCAATATAATATTATATATAACAAATTGGTATTATTTTATATTGTTGTGAGACATTTAAAGAAAAACTCTTGGAGCAAAAATGTGATATTTAGCATAGATTTTGCAAAATTAAAATACTGGAAGATTAACAACAACCACCGGTTTAAGGTTTTAATTAATGAATAGTTGTCATATTTCGAATAGAAATCCCCATTCTGTCAATGTTTAAAAATCAAGAATAATAAATGTTAAAAATATATAATGCATACCTTTAATAAATTTCTTCGTATAATGATTATGTTAATTATGATAAATTTTTAATAAATTTTATTGGTAGTAAAATATATAGTAAAATGCAATACATTTTACTATATATTTTACTGTATAGTAAAATGCAATACATTTATTTACTTTTCATATACATTCTTTTTTTGTAATTATTTTACTTTATAAATGTCATTTATTGTGTCTTTAACAGCATGTTACTGGGTGTACAGTGCTGATGTTCAGTTCAAGGATGAAAAGGCTTCTACTTATTGCAACGCGCATCTCTATGGCTTTATCTATTGGTTGCTTAATTTCATCTTCATTTTCTTTGGAGCTATGGTGATTGTGTCTGCCTTGATGATGTGTTTTGCCTTGATGTGCTGGTGAAAAGGATAGTGCATGAGTTCAAAAGAAAATTTGCAAATTTTCATTAAAACATTTATATCTCATCTGTTGCAAAATGATCTTGAGTAAATGAAAGGCTATCGTTAAATAAAAATCATAATATGGTATTATATTATTCACAATAAATCCATTCATTATTTATTTATATATATATTTTAACATGAATATTTTTCTATGAGTGTACGTATTTTTAGTGAAGTGTGTGCATTTTTAATGTAGTGTATATTTTTGATTTTCTTAAATAAAGATTTTAACATGTTTTGATAAATGACTATAATTGTCTTAATTTGTGTGTGGAAATTTCATGTCCTAAAAATAACCCAATACTTCGGCACATTCAGTTTTCCTATTTACTTAACATTACAAATTAACAAATATAATGTGGGCATTTCTTTGCATTTGCTGTGGGATTAAGGTCGGATAAAACTAGTGACCAAATTTTTATTGCTAATAGATTGCTACTTCCTGATTTGTTAATATGACCTCAATATTCAGAAAATAATTCAGTTAGTTAGGATCACATTTTATTAAAATTTATTTATTAAAATTTGACTAATGGGTTGGCGGAAAATTATTTGTAAATAATCATTTGAAATGAATCATTAGAAACTATAATTTTGCTGAGTATACGGAATTTCTTAAAAGTATCATAGATATTTCCATTACATCTGAAATTTTAAACTTTTTACAGCTATTTAAAAGCTTTTTTTACATCATTATCAGAAGAACACACGAGATTTCAACCTTATTTATACATTTTTCACATTAGGTTTGTCTAATTTTTTCCATGAATCTAAAATCTAATTTAAATCTTAATTGATTTCCTAATTTTTTACCTTTATTTAACCCATTTTAACTTCATTCTAAAATGTTCTCTTATTTCCTGAATCAATTTCCATTTTTTTATTTAATTATTTATAACACGAGGCTCTAGAAAACTATTCGGTTTCCCCCGCTTCGAGCGAAAAAATACCTATCTGTCGCACATAACTTTCAAAGATATCTAAGATTCCTTTTCCGAAGTCTACACGACTCAAGAAAATCCTATCAGATTCTTTTAGTAAAAACAGTAAAGGGAAAATTTCTGTCACACTGCTATTATGTCGCGATGTAAAAAGATGTAATTTTATCATTGCTTCGCTCCCCCTCTTTAAAATTATGGTATATATATATATATATATATATATATATACAGTGGGTAAAAAAAGTATTGGCAATTGCCTTAATTTATTCATATTGACAAATAAATAAAATGTTATGCAATTTTAGCTGTGGTAATTAAATACAAGACATCTTAGATATATAAAAATAGTAAAACTTTTATTTTAATTTGCATTTTCAACGATTTTTTCTTTCAAAATCGAAAATTTGCATGTCAAAAAAATATTGGCAAAGTTTTAACTGCTATGCAAATTTTGTTACATTAAAGTCATGTGTTTTGACTGATAAGAAACTCTACCGATATAAAGTCTGCAAAACTACACCAAAAGTGTGTATGCATTATTTTGCGATTACCGCAGTAAAATGACTTCGAAATCGAAGGAGTTGGACGTTAGTGTTAAAAACATGATTATTAGGCTCAGAAATGAAGGTTTAACTTATCGTGCTATAGGAGTGCAGTTGAATATAAGTTTATTTACTGTCAGAAGTGTTGTAAAAAGGTTCAAAGAAACAGGATCAACGGAAAAAAAGACCCGAAGTGGACGACCTCGAATATTTTCTAGAAGAGAAAAACGTGCCATTATTAACAAGGTTAAGAAAAACCCTAAAATAAGTGCACCCCAGATAGCTCGAGATGTTGCTTTCACTTCGCAAAAGACTTTCAGCGTACAGACTGTACGGAATGTTTTACACGAGGGACGTTATTATGGAAAGGCAGCTAGAAAGAAACCATTCATCTCGCAAATAAATAGGAGACAGAGGTTAGATTTCGCAAAATCCCACGTTGATTTATTCGAAGAGTTTTGGAACACAGTTATTTTTTCCAACGAATCAAAGTTTAACATTTTTGGCAGTGATGGACGACGATATGTGAGGAGAAGGCCAAATACTGAATTGGAAGAGCAACATTTAACTGCTACTGTAAAACATGATGGAGGCAGCGTCTTAGTTTGGGGCTGTATGGCAGCTAATGGAGTTGGCAACCTGTATTTTATTGATGGTATTATGACAGAACGTACATACATTGACATTTTGCGCCATAACTTAAAAATCACTGCCCAAAATCTTGGCTTGGGAACATCATTCGTTTTTCAACAAGACAATGACCCCAAGCATACAGCGAATCTCACCCGTGAATGGCTACTCTACAATGCTCCTCGCTAGTTAAAAACCCCACCTCAATCGCCTGACATTAATCCAATTGAAAATTTATGGCACCTGCTGGATCTAGAAATCAGGAAACATAAAATTTCAAGTAAAGACAACCTCAAACGCTTACTCTTGCAAGAGTGGCACAAAATTCCCAACATTGTCGTAATAATATAGCCGAAAGAAAATAAAAACACCAGATTGTTTCATTTCAGAAATGGCTACCGGTTTCATTTAAGAAATGAAATGAGTGCACCATTTTTTATTTCTAGTGATTAAAAATTTTGATTTCCAAAAGTTACTTAATGCGAAAAATAATTTCTCCATCACACCTTATCCAATTAATAAAAAAATGGAAATAACTATAAATGATGATGAAAATATTGAGCAACTAAATAAAACCGAGCTAAAATTAACAAATTAGAGTAAGTGACCTAAAAATCAATGATAAAAACAACATTTTTTAAATCAAATAATGGAACATATTTTTAATTATGTCTGAATTTAAGTTGTTTCTTTTATGGTCTAGGTAGTATTACTGAAAACTGGTAAACAACTTTTACATACATTCATATAAAACGCTCCAAATTCTAAAAATCAGTAAAAAAATTACGCTGAACAATCCGTAAAATTGTATTAAGGCTCAAAGAAAGTGAAGAGAATAATAAATAAAATTACACTGATTAATAACGAAAGTACTTCTTAAAGTAATTAAATTTAAATGAATTCAGAAAATTTTATCAATTCTCTTATAAGCAATGTATTTTTTCAGAATACAATAAACTATTATTATGGCCACGCAATGACTATAATAATGAGAATGTACTTAAGATAAAATAAAAATGGAATTAAAGATTAATACAAAATCATAAATTGATAATTCAGTAGATGAGTAGTACATTTCCCCCAAATTTATACTGGATATTAATTACATAACGAGCGGATATATTTTTCCGAAGTCTTGCTTTAGGGAATGGGTATATATATTATGCATTATTTATTGTATTTTTTTGTTAGAAATATATCAAGAAGTTTTCAGTAAATATAAGTAACAAATAAATGTTTACATTTTTTTTTTGTCTGCACTTAAGATAAAGATTAGGAAAGTAAATTAGTAAAGTAAAAGATTAGCAAAGCAATTAGACAAAAAAAATCTTATCGAAACACTTATGATTATAAAAGAGTCCATTTCTCAGCATTTTCAAATGAATAATGTATACAAAGAAAGGGAACATGGAAATGATGGATTTCTTCAACATATTAAATAAAATAAAAGCAGAAAATTTTGGAATTTAAAATAAAAATGTTTTAAATTTCATGAAAAAGTTCGCAAAATTGAAAAGACGATAAAAATTTGTTAAAAATTAAAGATTTAAAAAAATACTCTTTACCTTTTAATTGCTGGCTACAAGGAATCATCAAATAAGTATTTAAAATTGAGTGACATAGATAAGTTATTTCACATCTAAAGAAGAAATGTTTATTTTTGATAAATTAGATGACTACAAATTCCACTAAAATGATTATCTTTCCAGTAATTTAGTTTTAATTTTATTGTTTATAAGCTATACGAGAATTAAAAGTTTTCGAAAACTTGAATAGTGGTCAGATGATGATAACAAAATTTTAGTTAATATCCATTCTCAAATGAAGCTGTTGCTCAGTACCAACAGGATGAAATTTGCATATCCGTGGATTTAATGTGTACCAAAGCCATGGACACGTTGGACGAAATCACCAAGTATACATTCTTTAAAAATTGGAACTGGAAAATTTTTTAATAGGTTTTTAAAGAGAATATGATTCGCAATTTGAAAAATAGTTTATTTTAATAATTTATCTAAAATTGCTTCACTTTCTGGTAGATAAGATACAATGAGATTTCGAAGGATAAAAGAATTGTATTTTGACCTCAAAGTCTTTTGCAACTCATTCATCATTACGATATCCAAGAAAGAAGCAAGCAAATATTGTAGCAATTCAATTAGCTAACTCCAAAAAATATTTATTTAAGAAGACATTATTAAAACAACTGAACTATCATAAAATACTAGAGAAATTTACTAAATTTATGCTTATTTGACAAATGAAAATAGCACTGACTAATTTAAGTTTTGAATAAGCACCTTTTGTAATAAGCGAAAAAGATAAAATGCTATGGCATTTGCATAAGCCAACTGTTTTTACATAATGGATGACACGTATCCTTGCATTTTGAATGGGTCTGTATGGTATGTGAAACGATTCCGTTATTCGACGGCGATCAAAGACATTTTGTATAATTTATGAATCGAAGAGTTCAAAAGTTTTGAACTACTGATTATCTCAAAGCAAGAGTTCATGAACATGAATGATATGGATTAGCATAAATATTTTTTTAATTTTGAATCTTGACATGTAGCATCAAATATTTGAATGAATTGTTCGAAAAATAACTCTTTATATTA
Source organism: Argiope bruennichi (assembly GCF_947563725.1). NCBI lineage: Eukaryota > Metazoa > Arthropoda > Arachnida > Araneae > Araneidae > Argiope > Argiope bruennichi. The sequence goes on along the minus strand of NC_079152.1, from coordinate 108,330,986 downwards.
TCAACGTATAATCCTTCGAAAAAAAAATTCACTTTTTTTGAAATTCTGAGAATTTTACGTCTACGAATACAGAAGATTTTCGTATAAAGCTCTGTCGTGCTATACGAATTCGTTATAACATGACGAAAAATTGATTATTCTCATATAGAAGAATAAAAAAGTTCGTATTAAGCAGGAAAATTATACCTACTATTTAACTTTTCCAATAATAATAATAATTATTATTATTTTTTTGATTAGAAAACTAAATTTTTCTTGTTTGCGTATGAACAATAAAGCTCACAGCTTTAAAAAAAGTATTATCTCACTAATTATATGCGCAGCTACAAATTAGAGACACGTTGGAATTTGATAAATTCGTCCAATGATTCATGTCGCGTATAACACAATTTTTCCGCCCTGCATATGAGTGCATTGTGTTTTATTTTTGTAATATAATTTTTTAAATCTTATTGGATTTTCAAAACGTTGCTATGAAATCTAATTTTTTATACATAGTTTTAAAATTCTTTTATTATATTTGGTACAGTTTGAAATATTTTAAAATTTTAATTGATACATTATTCTATTTTTTATGAAAAAGGATATGTTTGTATATTTTGGAGAATATTCATAAAATATAATTCCTCAAGAGAGGAAAAATATTTAATTATTCAATTTTTACAACTGTGCTGGATTTAATTTTTTAACTATGTAGACTTTTTTAAAAACAGGCTGCGTTTTAAATGCTGTTAAAAAATATGCTGTGTTTAAAATTTAAAATTGCAATGGACGTTTATAGCATTTACTTGAGTCGATGACCTTTTCAAGCAATATTATCTTTTTTGTTTCATTTTTAAAATTAAATAAAAAAAATTTTTAATCATTTTCGGTTCACTGATTATTTTTTATTTGATTATGATTACTTTTGAAAAATTCTTTATAAATAACTAATTAGCTGAGACAAAAATAGTTTGTTTTCAAAAACTCTTTTATTTTTCTCTCTCCCATTATGTCAAATTCTCATATCATATGTCATATTTTTATTCTTTACTAAACAAATTAAGATAATGTTGTACATCCGGTCTAAGGCCTCCCAACTTTAATAACCTCCCAACTTAAAAAAATTGCTATTTAATAGCATTTGGATTTTATGATTTAGTTCTCTTCCTTCATTTTGTTAGTTTACTTTTAAATAAATACAACTATATATAAAATAAAAAGAAATGAAATAAAAAAAAATATATATTCTGCGTCCTTTGTACAAGTATTGTATGCAAATTTTTTAATGTAGTGCAAATTTAAGTTTATAATTTTAAAAGGCAGAATTTTTTTGAAATTATAATTATGTAGTTTTTAAGTTAGATAAAAACAAAAAGAATTACACTGGATTTAAAATTAACACTGTGGAAAAGCATTTCATCAAAACTACACAGATTTCTTTTTTATAGCAAAAGTCTGTTATAATAACCATGCATATTTATGGTGAAAATTGCATTATAATAGATTTTTCTCTTTAATAAAATTATAACTCAGTTTAAATACAATTCAAAATATCAAAAGTAAGATAAGCATTCTTACTTCTTGCATTCTATTTATAATTATTTTCATTAAATTACACACCTAATATATATACATATATAATGCATTCACTCATAATCAAATTATCGATTGGATAATACGATTCTATACTTTATGGAATGCGGAGTTTTTGAGATTGGATTATCTTCCTTGATATTTCATGCTGCCAGAAAATCTTAACGCCAATTAGTTTCCCGGATAAATTCATTTACTTCATCTTCTTCAATTTCTGAAACCTCTTTGTCAAGTTTAATGGTGTCTTTTTTTTCTTTTTACTTGACGATATTTTCATCAGCGATCACATATTTCAGTATGGAAAACTGATTTTTTTTTTATGTTAATAGGGCTACAACAATCGGTCTCTTTTTGATGAATGTAAATCAGTATAAGAATCTTTAAACTTATTTTCTTTGAAAAATGAGCATGCCTGGGCATGTAGCTTCACAATTTCCATGAGGTTCTTTACTAAAAAAAGATTTCACAGCATTAATGATATACCCCTTCAGTGTTTTGTCACTCGCTTTCATACCTCTTATGAAACCACTGGTGAAAATGCCTCGGCGATTTTACATCACTTATTTTAAAAGGTAAATTTATAGCGAAGGTTTGCCTAATTTTTACTAGCTTTCCATACTTAATTTTGTATTTTTTACGTCAGTTCGTTAATGTTGTATTGCAAATCACTGGAAATAGCAGAATTTTGTTTAAAATACTCGCGCTCATTACCTCGTATTTTTACTGCATTTAAATTCAGTTTCAATAACATTACAGTGATTAAAATTTTAATACCAAAGAAAAATTTATTTTACTATATAATATTTTTTTAGAAGCGAAATATACAACTTAATATTATGAAGAAACCATATACTTTTCCTTTTTTCATTCTTATGAAAAAAAATCACTGTAAAGCATTACAATATAGTTATAAGTTAAGTAAAATCCGTGCATTATGAAATAAAACGTAGGAAAATTTCCCCTGTTTACAAGCAGATGTTACTCAAAAAATGTTACACGTGCTGTTCGGCATCAGAATTCATGATGCTGCTTATCTAACTAATAAAAGACTTCATATCACAATTCGGAAAAAAAAAACTTGTGCAATGCTATCTCGAATGATATCAGTTTAACAATCTACACAGATTGTATTTTTTTGGGGAATGATGCTCATTTTTAAAGAAAGACAATTTTTTTTGTTCCAAAATTATTAGTGACATGCATTAGCTTGAAATCATTATCTGGAATAATATAAAGTGATTTTCAGCAAAGGTAATTGAGTGTTTGTTTTGAAACTACTCTGTTTGGATTAAAGCTATTTTGTTTCAAGGTAAAATTTAATTATTGTTATTAAGTAGATATGTGTTTAGTAAATGTTACTCCAATATTTTCGTTTAGAAAACCATTAAGTGATTTTCTAAACAAAACCTATAAAAAACTAACTATTTTTTAAAAAATGAAAATTTTCGTTTCAGTGAATTTTGCTGAATTTTTCTTCACTTCTGATGAGCTTTAAAATTTTAAATAATTAATATATAAGTGCTTTTTATGCTATTTATATGTATTCAGCTATATTTAAGAGAGGCATTTTTTGTATTAAAATCATGTATTTTGACTAATTTTAATTTTTATTTTTGGTATGAAACTAATTTCCAAATTATTCCCATTTTAAAATCAGCAAATCTAATCGAAATATTTTTTATGCCGGTATATATATAATTTGTTGACTATTTGTTTAATATCTGGCTATTAATGTGTTTCCTATACATTTTTTTGACAATTTCTCTTTTATCATTCGAATTAAGTAGTCAATATATAGAACAAATTTTGATTTTTTTTTTTCGAATTCATTTTAGTTATTTCTTGAGGTAAAACATAGTATCTTTGCATAGTGACTATCATCTCAAATGGAGAAAATTCGTAAAACTCTACATATTCGAACTCCATGTAGTTAAATATTGCGTTTCCCAATACTTAACTACAAGCTAACAATGGAATTCAGAAAAATTAATCTCAGAAAAATTTGTTTAATGTAATATTATAATGTTAAAATATGATGAATTATACTATGTCTCGAACAATGTTTTTTGAAAATCAATAAACTAAAATAATTATTAGCGTCTGAAAAGCTAAGCGTTGAGATTTTAAATGCATAACAAAAATGTATTTCTTTACAGAAAGGTAAAAAAAGTATCGCATTTATTAAAAACAGTGTTTATAACATATTTTTTTGGGAAGAGAGTAATAAGATAATAACCAGGTCAAAGAACTGCATAGAAGATGACCCGAAAAGTAATTTACAAGCTTTAGATTTAGGTATTCAAATATGCAGAAAACAGTCATTTTTTTGCAATACATCATGGGATCGGAAACGTAAAAAGGAATTGCCGACTTTTAGGCGATTTTTAGTCAGTACTGTAAGTAAATAAAAGGAATGTACCCGATAAGATAGATGTTCATCATTGATTTAATAGAATACGAATTAATAACAGCACAAGAATGTATTTACGCGAATAATAACAAGGCGAATCCAACGGGACAAATGCAATGTCAGGCAGGAAGTGATATCAAAAATAGACATTTGGAATACTTAAATGTGGCATGAACAAACAGTAATAGATTTTCGACTTGGCAGAAAAGAGCACAGACAGGTTGATTAAAAATGTTAACAGTCTAGTTATCAAACAAATTTGTAAAAAATACAAAATTCACAAATTATAAAATATTAAGCCTAAGATATGTGTTAACATTGGATTATCAAATAAAATAAAATATAATTAGATACTATTTATAATATATTGGAATATCAATTATGTTATATTTGTTTAAAGTTTATTTGGTACTAATATATCATAATATCATAATAAATGTATATACTTGTAAGTAAGGAAATCCTTAATTAATATGGTTTATTTATTCAGAATTTTATTATTTTAGTCTTTTTTTCGTGTTATTGAAAAATAGTTTAATTAAAAACATATCTTTTAATAAAATTTCTATATAAAAATCAATCTCAAATAAATGATTAGCATGTTGATTAATTAAAAAACAGTTTCAAATATGAGACTAACTTTGCCAATTATTAAAATAGGAGCCTCGTAGCGTATACTGCTTAGGGCCACAGAAATCTAAATCCGTCACAGGGTATGAAAAAAAACAGGGAAGTTTATTGTTTGAATAATATTGAAAATATATTATTTATATAAAAAATTTGCTACAATTCTATTGATACATGCATTTTTTTTTCTTTTTGAGATAAGATTTTTTGAAACATCAAGAACACATTTTCAAATTGTTATGAGAGGAAGCTTGCAAAGTCAAAGAGCTGCGTAGTAAAAATTAATTTATTCAGTATCTAAAAGTGCACTGCAATAAGATAGACAAGTGAAAATACCTCAAAGTAGATTATTACACATCGTATAAAGTCCTATTAGCTAAATAAAGGCAAATAATGCAAAAAATATTAATTTCAGCAAGTAAGCTTATAAAATTTCTTTTTGTGTTAACATTTAGAAGAAACAGGTTGTATAAACAATAATTATATTAATATGCAATAAACAGAGACGAGGTTCCATACCGAATAATTAGTATAGGAATGAATGTTAAGCAAATAACGACACAAAGGCTTTTTCAACCAGAAAAAAAGTTTTAAAAAAGCAAAGTGGTTTTTTTTTAAATTTCAAATTTTAACAACTTATATCTCAAAGATAATTAGAATTATTTCTTTCACATAAAATGATAAACTGTAAGAAAATCCATGAACAAACTTCATTTACAGAAGTTTATAGCAAGGATAAACTTCCAGTATTAATGTAGGAAATATTTTAACTTTTATTTATAATAAGCTGTAACAGAAATAAAAAACTGAAGTATCAATTTCAGTCTTGGTTGTTACAAGTATGTTTAAAATATTTTTTAAATATTAAATATTTTATATACAGAACAATTTCTAAACAAAAATACTGTTACTAAAAATACTGTTTAATACTTGCTAATTTAGGTTAGAACTTTTATGGCATTTTCTGCGAAGCTTTGTAAAACATGTCGCATGTCATAGGTGCAAACAAATAATGCTAATCATCATCTGTAATCAGTATTCAGCTGCGTAATAGTAAAGATTTGAGTACTGATTTAATCATATGACAACAAGGAGAAATAAACTCGATAAAGTTTGGCAGAAATCTGAAATAGGAAAGAATAAAACATCATTTAAATTCATCAACTGTACTGGATGAATTAAATTAATAATAATAAAAGAAAAACAGTAGACGGCGGAGTAAAGAAGACAGCAATGTAGCTGTTATCTGTTTGAACACCTGTTATCATTCCCTCTTTTAATATTTTTGTTGTTCCAGGCATCATTCGTGCAGAAGGCTGACTACTGACAACAGTCACGTGATCTCGGACTTCACGTCATGTATCAGAGTACGGATACACTCGTTTCGAACGAGCAAGGGGTAAGCTTTGTGGTATTTGTCAGTTTTTTTTCTGTTCTGCCATAAAAATTCACTGCTTCATTGCTGTTTGTTCTTCTTTTTAATGATCAAATGAAAATGAAAGCACAAGGAAAACAAGAACAGTTATCTTTTAATCTACCATAGGAAGTTTTCCTCTCGAAAAATTTATGATTTACTTCATGAAAAATATTTATGCCGAAATACTTTTAACTAAACAGTTGTTGATACATAAGAAAAATTATAATTTTAAATGTCATATTGGAGCAATGGCTGCTGAATTTAGAGTCACAGCAATTCATTATTTTTGAAATTGTACTTTTATATTCAGAAGTGGCACAGATAATGTATTATTACGAAATCGGTTCTCATCTTTTAGTTCTTGAGGCCCAGCTATATTTCTTAGTTTCAAACACATGTACTGTATTGAATTTAGAAATTTCAAATAATTAATATCATTACAGTTTTTGATTTACTTCATACCTAAACTAGGTGATCCTTAATTTCTTACATAATCAAATATATATGGACTCTAATAATTATTTTTAATGAATGTTTTGTCTTTTTTTAATGTTTTCCTTTTTTTTAGCATTAAGTAAATTGTCCTAAACAGAACATTGCATATAAATTAAAAATTATTGTTAGATGGAGTTCTGTGTATCCTTATCAACTTTAACATTTTGAGGATTTAAAAGTGCTCTAAAGAATAAATATATATAAATATGCTAAGAAATAAAAAAAAAAGTCAGAAAACCTCACTACAAGTATTTGTTAAATCTCGAAAGAAAACAATAGTTATTTTATTTTGTTTAAGAAACAAATTCTACTCTTGTATGTCTTCATTTGTATATAAAAAAATGCAAAAATGGTTCACTTATCGTTTCTTTTTCTGGAAAATGCTACCTTCTCACATTTTCTGTCAAGCTAATTTTGTATTATTTAAATATTGTATCATATTTATTCATTAAAATAGAGTTATTAATTTCTTTTTTTTATCTTCTTATAAAGCCTTTATCCATTAAATATCCTGTCTTTTTAAAAAATAATCTTTGAAATCTGTTTAATAAATTTCAATTAAGTTAATGATTTGGAAATTTATAAATCAAAAATATTATCAAATTGTATTTAATGAAATATTTAAGCTAAATGTAAATTAATGTGTTAAATTAATGGAATATATGTCTAATTCAATGAATATGCACAGACGTGGACGTTGGGATGTCTAGAACCATAATAAATAACTAAAAAAACTAATACATATTTACAAAGTTGATAAAATAGAAATTAACCTGAAATAAATCATTAACATATTTTAAATGTGCTGAAATATGAAAATAAATTAACCACGTTATTTACGTTACCACGTTATTAACCACGTTCCACTGTCCAGGACCGTAAAATATTGAAATCCTCCATTGATTAATGCAGTGAAATCGTATATATGATGATGGACATTATTTATTTTAAACTTGCAGTTAAAGATAGAATAATTAATAGTATAATTTCATTTTTTATTATTTATATATATATAATTCTAACGTTTTTTTGAAGTTTTACATAAATTTTGTATTATATAAGAAAAAAAATCAAAGTATTTGAGACATTACTCTTTTCAAAAAAACATGTCACTTCATAAGCAGAAATGGAAGTCTTAATTATGATGTTTCATTCCGGTTCAATTAAAATGCAAAACAAATGCAAAGAACAAGATTTTTAAGATGGAAAATTAATTTTCTTCAATTATTTGTTAAGTTATATATAGAACAAGATATAAAAAATCAGCTAATAATAATTGAAAACCCAAAAATAATAATTCAAATAATTAAAAAAAAAAAGTTGAATATTTGTTGAGAATTCAGAAACAAATAAAATCTCTGTCTTTTTATATCAATAAAATTTAGTTATTTATAAAGTACACAATTAGTTTTCTCTCGCCAAATTCATAACTTTTCCAAACATTTAAAGAGCAACATAAAACCTATAATTTTAACACATTTTCTTTTTGAGAATATATTCTGCACCCGTTATTTTTAAATATTCTTAATACAATTTGCCCCGTTTGATAAAAATAGCAAAGTTAGTAAATACCTACTCCCAGCTGAACTCAGTTACTTCTCACACACCATTATTTACATGGTCAAGGCCAAAAGCAAGGAAACCTTCACATGTACACTGTTTCTGTCTAAAGAACGTTGATGCCTAGCAGGTGCTTTTTACTTTCCCTTATGTTTACATATAAACAAACGTATTAGTGTTCAGCTGTGTTTTAAAAAAGTAACCGTGGAACAACAGACGGCACGAGTGAAAGCGTTGGTTGGAATGCTAAGTGTTTTACTCCTTTTGTCGTCAAATGAAGGGGTGGATGACCGCGTATGTAACCAAGAAATATGGAATAGAAGTGTCTTAGGAAAAGAATTGGTAAGTGAGAAAACTAATTAAATGTTAATTTAACACATCTTTCTGCTCAATTAGGTTTCAAAGCGGAGATCATAATTGTATATTGAAATTTTGAAAGGGCCAAGTGCTCTCTTTCGTGGAATTAGAGTACGTTTGAAAAATTGATCATCGTTTGAGCTAATTATTTTATTATTCATCTCCCGAATTCCTCATTGTAACTTTTCTATATAATTGTGCTTCGGTTAAGTCCATTCAAATTGACGACGACGATAAGGATGACATTGATCAAACAACTTCTCTTTAAGATTAACATTTATTAATATTCAAAGAAAATATTTTTTTCTGATTATTCCAAGATTAATGATTAATATGCACTTGATCTGCGTATTTCATGTCCTTGTAAATGATTTATTACAAACACATGAGGGTATCACTGGTATCAATCTATTATAGCATAGGATTATTCATTTATCATAAATATAAATTATGGTGGTATTTCATGACATACTGACTTAATGTTGCTCTAAGTTTTAGTAAGTTATGTGATATAGAATCAAGGCATAGAGAAGTCATCAGCTGCACGTATTTTCTTGTTATTTTCTTGTATATTGTTACTGAAAGATATGGTTTGTGTTGTTTGTAAAGATTTTAAAATTTAAGTTTAGATGTATGTTAGTTAAGTTTGGAAGATGTTATGACTTTTTTTTTGATGTAATAGATTGATTTTTGAGAACTGGATTTCCTTGTATCAGTGTATTACATCATTAATTTTGAAATTGTGTGAAAGGTCTAATTTCTATTAAATATCAAGAAAGCAATTTAGGGATTATTTTACGAATTACTTATTGTACTGTATACTGATCTGGGACAAATAGAATGCTGTCTTGGGCCAGGAATATCCATAATTATATAGCTAGAAAACTGGAGTGTCCTTTCAGATTTCATTTTTATTAAAAGATCATGCTTTTAAAGTAATGAAGACTATCTTCTTTAAAATTGAATCAATAACAACAACAAAAATAATTGACTGACTGAAACTACTAATACAGTGATACACATCGATGAAGTCATTTGGAATTCTAAATCTGCTGCATTTGTTTAAAAATATAACAGTTTTTAGATGCAGTTCGCTTGGATATTGGCTTGATTTCGAAAATATAAATCGAATTCCTATTTATGTGATACATATCAGAGACGCAATTTAAATTTTGTATTTGAATCCATATCGTATCTTGTAGGTCATTATCGTACAACGTAAAGCAATGTGTAGTGAGATGATATTGCAACTATGTTTATCATGCATAAATGTCGTGCCATGCGAATTCACTCTCATGACAACTTTGTGGTATCTGCTGCCTCAAGGAATAAATATTTATTTTTGTGAAAAAGTGTAACTGCTTATATGTTATTTCATTTATGTGTAGTGCTGCATGTATAAATGGGAGGGATTGCGATTTATATTTCTCAAAAGGATTGCGTTCTACATTCGTGAACTATACATAGTTTTTTTAAAGCCTATATGCTTTAAATACTATATCGGATGGTATATTGCCAGCTGAAATTTAAAAAGAAAATCTCAAATTTCTGTTGAGAGTAAAATCGAGAGGGTTCTGAATTTTAATCCTTTGGACTCTGGAAAAATACACATATGCATGATTTTATACCAAGGCGGCATATGTTACTTTTCCATCAACATATATTTTAGCATTTTGGTGTTCTTATCGTTAATTTAGAAGGCGGGAAAATTTTGGATGTTTCATTTTTAATGCATTTGATCACATAAAACATTTTTTTGATTTTTGATGACATCTTAAGATATAAAATGCACAAATAAATAAATAAATATTTTGTTGCTGTCACTTAAAATTTTGAAAAAAAAAATATGACTTTTACTTTTTTTAAGAATTATTGATTGAATAAGGATTCACTTCAGTGCTCCGGAATCTAAAAATTATAATTGTTTAGGTTGTTTTCCCAACTGTATATATATGCTTTCTAATTATCAAAATCAAGGAATGTCAAAATGTTGTGCCCTCTACAATCTACCTTCGTTAACCTTGAAATATCTTTTTTATTCAGAGAATTTTTTTTTAAATAAATATTTTAATGAAATGGACAATAAATTTCAAAATTCTTAAGAAAAAGATTGTGTTAATTTATTATTCATTATTACTTCTGAGATATTGAATAATTTTTGTGGTTTGCTGGTATTAAAATTTAATGTTTCCTGAAATATAATCATCTCATGCTATTAAAATTTCATTATACTTTAGGTTGCTCAGGAGGGATACCAAACTGTTGAAGGAGGTGGTCCAGTAAGAGGAAATGATTCAAATAGTAAGTTAAATAATGATTTATTGATCTCTTATTCTCCAGGCAATGAAAAACGCAATGCTTGGTCAGTTATTTAAAAATAAAACTGTTTGATAATTTAGTTTTATTTATGCAACCTTCGGTTATTGCAACAATTAAAAAAATTCCTCGTTTTAAAAGATTGTTCGAGAAAAATTAATAATATTAAGAGCTAAGTCAGTTGTTACTATTCGTTGGTGTTCAAATTGTTTTTGAAAAATAAAAAATAATCCTCTTTTGCATATAACTAACAAAAAAACAAAAAAACTTGAATCTGTTATTTTACTATTCATTTTTTGATAGCAATTTTGACGGATTTTGTGAATTTCATTTGTTACAAATATATTTACAATATATACAATACAAATATATTTTTGTTGGCTTAAAAATACTTTTTCCTATTTTTTTCTGTTTCTCTTACATTACTGGCACAAATATTCGAAACCAACTTATTCTAATTGTAGTAGGTAACTAAAAAAATTATATTTATGATGAAAGCTAGAATGAAATTTTGAAACAAATTTAAATAATTAATAAAAATATGCTTAAAACGATAGGAATGCATTAAATAGAACATCTTGTGTTTATGTTTACTCTATTTAAATTCCAACTCTACCTAAATTCAAAATGTAACTGGATCTGGTACATGTTGGATGTGGTCTTATTTGCTTAAAGACTTAACTACATGTGCAGTTTCGATCGTTTTGTGATATTTCAAGTATTATATGCATAAATGAGCATTGATTCTCACTTGCAAAATAGCTCTCTTATGAAAAGATTAACTTATAAAGAAATCGATAGCAAATAAAAATTTAGAGTTATTTAAAAATAACTTTATGATAACTTGATACAAATGCGATTTTTTAAGATAGCATGGAATTTAGGATCATTTCTTTTATTTATTAAATATTAAAAAAGGATATAACATATTTTACTCATGATAACTATACTCTGAGTAATTAATTATATAAATTTTTTTTTAATCACAGCTCTTATGGATAATTTCATTATTAAATTATAATTCTTCGTTGAATAATATCGTACAAATATTCTATTGTATGAGAAATGGGCTGAATTGATTTGCTAATACTTAATTTTAAAACAACAAGCATTCTAAATATGGGAAAAACCTTTTTATTGACGTAAAATAAAATAATTGAAAACATGGTAAATGGAAAAAGAATTTTTTTTTAAAAAATTTCTTTTTAGTTCATTTGTTAAATTCTTTATTTGTATTTTCAGTTAGTCCATCTCCCCCAACTTTTTTGGAGCAAATTAAGAAAGCCAGAGAAGAAAATGTGGGATGTTGCAATTTTTGCATGGCATTTTTCGGTTTGCTGATTGGTTCAAGTAAGTTTTATTTAGCATTCACAAAAAGATTAATAGGAAAAATAATAGATTATTATGAAACAATAACGAATTACACGAATTTATGAATTTTTTTGGATATTAAAAATGTTTACCTTCATCTGATTACATATTGCATTTTAAAAAATAGAATTCCCAGATGCTTTTATTAACTCTGCTTTTTAAAAATTTCATAAAAATGTCTAAAAATATATTGCATCAAAACTTTGATATTTCAATGATTTATTTACGTCACGGTACTTTTTTATGGACCAATCTGGGAAATTGTATTTATATTGAAAACTGATAATTTATGTAGCGATCAGTCAAATTTTACCGCACAACGAAGAAATGAATAAGGCTGACCAGTTTTAGAAAATGGTATGAATCAGCAGTGAGTAAATCGTACTCAACCGCTTGCACGAGTCAAAAAATGAAATCTAAGTTTATGCAAATCAAAAAAATTTAAAGGAGATTCCAATTTCTAGTCTGGAACATCGCAGCATGATAATGCTTTAGATTTTGTTCCCCGATATTCATATTAATTTATAGTACTTTCAATTATGACCACAGTAACGTGCTCACACAAAAGAAAATGTGTTTAATATCTCCGCAAGTGGTTTAGAACGCGACAACAATAAACGATAAAAAATATCATTGTAAAATATTTTTTAATAATTATTTAAATTAGAGAAAAAATTAAATGAATGTAATTTAATTTAAAGACCATATAAAAATAGTTCTTCTGCAATAATATGTCCCGAAGAAGAAAATTATTACTATTTCGATTATTTTTTAATTAAAATTCTAATTAAAATTTTTTTAAAAAAAAACTTTCATTTTAAGAGCATTTAACAATGATCCAAGTCTGGTAACACAAATTCCAAACGACTGTTTTATAGAACGTTTTGAACAATTCTTGCATTACGCATGTCCCGGACACAGTTTTCAGATTGCATGCTAGTCTATAAAAAATATCACGCTGAATATTTAAATTTTAATCGAAAAATAGGTTTACTTAAAAAAACAAAACAGAATAAAATATCGAAGTACAATGGTAAAAATAAGTTTTTTTTTTATCCTTGATATTTGACTTATTTTCAGAGATACCAATTTTCTTAATTTGGAGAAGATTTTGTTCTCGATTATTGTTTTAAATGATTCAAAATGGTTCTTTAATAATTGTAGATCTTAATAAATTAAGAGTAAATACCGATATTTTCACACCGGTATTTTCAAACGAGAAATTAATTTCTTTGTGTGTTTCCATGCACAGTAAATACTTAAATAATACAGATATTTCAACTAAAATTTGATTTCTATTGGAATCACAGTTGCAATTGCTTGTAGTTAAGTATAAATTCTTACCATTGCCGGATTTTGACTTCATGAGGTTCTAAAGTGTAGGGTTAAGATGAAAGTTTCCCATTTTAGAGGGTTCTAGAAGGTATTCCAGAGCCCTTCCGTAATTGGTGAGAAAAACGTCGCAGAATATTTATATATTTTGCTTTTAACGCGCAGCCAAAGCTGGCAAGATGTTAAAATTTACTGCGTGTGTACTATGAAAAACACAGATAATTTTTGCTGTTAAATTCTTTCAATCTTTTGAATCATGTGTAATCCTGTTACTGCTATAGTATACATAAAATAAAAATTTCATGCGTTTTTAGCAAAATGTCCTAATGAAAAAGTGGTAAAATATTTTTCAGAAAATCATCTTGGAAAGATCTATTAAAAGTTATAAAGGGTGTCCCAAAATTAAAGCAAGATTTGAATTTGCTACCATTCGTGCAGAAAAGTATTAGCAACCCTATTAAAAAAAAACATTTTACTGCTGATAGTTTAGGGTTAGGAAAAATGGAGCGTTACACAATAGAACAATGTGTTAACGCAAGACTTGAATTAAATAAAAAATATTTTTTTCTTTAAATTGTTATATTTTTATTGAATCGTAAATTACACAGGATAGGGTCATGAGGCAAATGACCTCCATGGTTTTGCTGGTACATGTGGACTCTTTTGTAGAAATTTTCCATGACTATTTTGCATGAATGTGGCTGAATTTCGTTCATGCAGCTTGAATTTCCTCCTTCAATGCACGCATGCTTGTGGATTTGTTGGCATAAACCTTTGACTTCAACTAACCCAATAAAAAAAAATTCAATGGTATTAAATCATACGATCTAAGTGGCCAATTCTCAAATTTTCAAACTGTGACCGCCAGACTTTCATTATTTTTGAAATATTGTTCAAGAATGAAAACGCGTGTCTCTATCGTGTAACTCTCCATTTTTACTAACCCTAAACTATCAGCTGTCAAATATCTTTTTTAATAAGGTTGCCAACACTTTACTGCACAAATGGTGGCAAAGTCAAATCTTGCATTAATTTTGGGACACCTTTTACTTTGCCCTATTTTGATTAATGCAATAAAACACTTTTTAACTATTATTGCATTTTGATTGATGCAATTGATTTAAAATTTAATTTCCTAATTTTCTTGCAGGTAGTGGTACGTACATTTTTAAATAATATTTTCTTTGTTTATTTGACTGAATCATATTATACTATTTTCAGGGTCAGAAATTTATAACTCATGATGAATTTCATGTTTTATAAGAGTCTAATCAAAACAATAAGTTCATTTATTTAGAAGAGATTTACTTGATATTAATGAAAATTAATGTATAATATTTAAGATAATAATAATGACGAATGTTTTAAAAGCGCGCTTTTGTTAACATTCTGAAAAGCAGAAATTATTTTTATTAAAATGTAATCAAATTAAAATATTAAAGGAGAAAGACATTGATAATGATATAATCAGATAAATTGGAATTTTAGTCCTATTTGTAATATATTATTAACAAATATCAAGAAATTTTCGTTCTTATGATATTCATTAAAGTTTAATTTCACTACAGTATTAATGTGAATTTCACACATTTTTGCAATTCTGTATCTAGCTTTCATATTTTTGATTAACTAAAATAATTTTCTACTTTCTAGCACATAAATCAAAGCATGTTTTTTAAATTTATTTGTATTGTTTTTACTTTTTTTTGTATTCGAAGTATGCAAAGCGAAAGTGTTATAACCGTAAAAAAAACTGGAGCTTGAGATTTTGACGAATCTCCACGTTTCAGACATAAAAGTGGCCGAAAAACATATTTTTGGAATTGTGTCTCTCTGCCCCTGACGATAGTTCAACAACACTTTGATCCAGACGGAGGAAATTCCGTATATTATGTTATATTTGTTGATTTTGTGAAAGTCTGCGAGTCCGTTTGTCCGAATGAAAGTAAACACAAGAACTGGATAAATGAAATCCTGTACATAGGTTTATTACCGAAAGTTTTGATATCTATCAAATTTCAAACCACACAAGAGGTTGGCTCTCTATCGGTTGGTACTTTCATAATCATGTACATTCAAGTGATAACTCAAATACGCGTTGACTAAAATAAATGGAATTTCGTATGCGATTTTAAGACTACAATTATAGCTGTGTCTCAAATTTTAGTTTTAATAGGTTTGAAAAATAGCATCTAAATACATATTTGATATTTTGGTACTTATTTATTACCCGCATCAAGTAATTAATCATCAAAGATCCCAAATTAATAGACCCTCTATTATTTACTAATAACATGCAGTTAATGACACACAAATATGTTTATTAGATAGTATAGATGAATATTTCTGGACGACAATTTCCGCTGGTTTATATATTAATCTTCAGAGTGTCTTACATTATAATATTATGGTGCAATATGTTAATTTTTTTCGGCAGTTCATCACCAGATGGCTCTTTTTTATGGCATCAAAATAGTTAAAATTAATCAAAGTAAGTTTTGAGAATATTAAATTATTGTATTTTCATCAGAAGCGCACAAACGTACAAAATTTCTGAATTCTAGTATATAAGAAAATGAATAAAATGTCTATAAAAAACTAAATCTTTATAAACTTGAAACAAATCTAGTCAGCTCTATTTAAGGCCATGCTAAGAATACATATCACCAAATTTATCAATTATTTTGTGAAATTACAGAGAGTGGTGTAAGTTTTTGGCAAATTCGATGAAACCAAATTCTAGATGCCTTAGTTTTGTATCTTACACCATAATGAGGTGTTTTAATTTGCAAAGTAATAATTTAATTACCTGAATAGTTTTATTTAATCTACTTAATGAATATTTTTTTTACATCAATCTCAAACTCAAACATATTTTATATACATATGGGGGGGGGGAAGGGTTCTTTAAAGGGTGGAATAGAAGAATGTAAAAATTGAACCACGTTTTCGCATGGAAAATAACAGAAAAAGAATATTGTTTTGCATTTTGTTTACACTGATTGCAGTTTATGAATTTCACTTATTTTTTTATAGAAAATGGTATGTATAAAAAATAATGGGTTTATTTAATAAAATAAATTTTATTTGTTATTAAAATAGAATTGTGATTATTATTACAGATGAATTTATTTTTTTTCTAAAGTGTGAGAGGGTTTATTTTATTTATAATTTCAAACATTAATAATCAACAATTTTGCATTTCTCTAGTACGTTTTGGTGAAAAAATATTCTCAACTTAACCTGCAAATTGCCAGTTTTAAATTCACTATTTGTTTTCATGACTACGAAGAATACACAAAAAATTCAACCATGAGATTTTGATGAGTTATGTAAAATGCGTTTAAAGTTGTTGTTGTTTTGAAGTAGCTTAAGGAACCCATTGTTAATCTTAAAATATAACCAATTCAAATCAATAAATATTTCTTTTTGAACAATTGTTCTTCTGAGCTGGTTGTTGGTAAGTGCTAAACATGTCGACATAATGTAAGGACTGAAAAAAAATAATTTAAATACATTTCATATTGAACATTTTTTCAGATCAAAGGTTATTAATAATCAAATTTAGAATTATATTACATTAAAAAACTTCAATTTTATTTTTTTAGTTGAATAACTTAAAGCATACATATATAATTTTGATAGTATCTAGCTGAAAAATCTTTTCTAGTCACCTTTTTTTTCATTTTCAAATTTTCTCTTGTTATTTCTACTAAGTCGGTATTATGCAGCCTACTTCAATATAATAATTCTTAATACAATTGACTATTAAAAACAACTTACATTTCAAGTAACAATTTAAGTCGCTCTGTGCTTAAAAGTTTTATGCATTTTTGACTATTTTAGAGTTACAAAAAAGGCTTAATAAAAGTTAGCGTTCCCATGAACGCCAATATTAGATTTTTTGATTGTATTTTTATATTTATTGAGATTCGAACAATATGTGTAAAAATGTATATAAAATCCATTTTTTTAATCTTTCAGTTGTATGGACTCTCGTTGTGGTCGTTATAGTAACTGTTCCCATTATTATGATAGTAATAGGTAAGGTACTTATTATTTCTTTACTGTAATGACAAACACGCCAACTTGTTTAATTATTCATTTGCCAATATTAATTGTGTTAATTAACAAAGTTAGAGATTGCAAAAGATAAATAAATCTTCTTAAATGTACCTTCCTAAAAATGTTTCCGTAAAATGTATTTACGTTAAAATAATTTACTTCAATTGAAAAAAAAAATTATTTCCTACTTTTTAGGGTCATTGAACGGGCAGCATGCATTGTCTACTTTGTAAGACTATCAATATACAGTAACACCTTTGTATGAAAACCATTTCATATGTACACATCTTTTTTACATGAAAACCATTTCATATGTACACATCTTTTTTACATGAAAACCATTTCATATATAAATAAATGGCTTTTCCAACTAACGCTGGATAGCGGATCTAAAAAAATGTACCTTGCTCTGAATGGTTGTGCTGATAAGCGAAATAAAGAAATTTGTCCTTTGCTCGAATATTAAAGCAGAAAGATAAAAAAAAAAGAAAAAAAAGAAAAAAAATAACTGCATTGGATGAGTGGGCTGAAGAATGAGAAAAGAAAGAAAAAGATTGGAAGACTAAACAAGTTGCTATTTTGTCTTGCGCGGGCTATCCAGCCAGCGATAAAGAAACACCATTTTTTCACTAATTTTTGTGGCATTTTGCTGTGCACTCTTAACAATTTTGACCCATTTCCTAAGCGTTTCGGGTTTGTATGTTATATATGGCGTTATGTTCAGTGCTTCAAAGAACAATAATCGGGTTTTACACGCTGATTGGGAATACAGTGATATGTTAGCGAATAGTTTGAGCTATATTTTCATAGGGTCTTGATCTCTTATTTATAAAGAATTGATTATTAATGAATAATAATATAAAACATTGAAAAACGTTCCAAGAAAGCAACTGTTTTTGAATTTTTGATTTCAATCATTAGAAAAAATATTATGTAGAACAGATATTTATATATCTAGATATCTATAAATTTCTAGAAAATATCCAGTGATTTCAGTAATTGATAACAATTAAATTGGATAGTGTGATACAATTTATATTTTCTGTCTCAATAAAACTGTTGATTACTTTCTTTTTAAATAAAAAGCCTAAGTCATTGTTGTTATGCAAATAATAATTAATAATTTATAATTATGGCTTTTGCAAGGTTCGGAATACATTCACAATTGCCCAGTACAGAAAATGATTCCCATCAGTCTAATAGTTGCTGGCTCCTTAGCTCTTCTGAGCAACGTCATCAATTTCTTAGATAGATTCAGAAGGTTCTCTGAGTCTCGTCTACCAAGAAAACACACTGTCATAGGATGGATCAACGTTTTTCTAAACCTATTTCTTCTGTCTTGGTTTCTTGCAAGTAAGTAATTTTAGATATTATATACTTTTTTTGTGAAATGAAAATTTTACAATTAAGGGGAATCTTTTTAATACATTTAATGGAAATTGTATGGAAAAAAAAACATTCTCTCATGTTTTCCGTGCTGATTTTCCTCAGAAACCTTGGTATACCTACAATATACAATAATACAGCAACATACAAACTATTGTATACCAACAATATACAATAGTACAACAATATAAAATTATTGTATATGAACAATATACAATAGTATAACCATATACAAACTATTGTACACCAACAATATACAATAGTACAAGAATATAACAACTATTGTATACCAACAATATACAATAGTTTCAATCTTTTCGCAATTGGAAGATACAATATTTTTAAAATTTATTTTTTGTGCTGCTATATAAAATTTCTTCTTAATCATTACGAAATCTATTTAATCAGAAAATATAATTACTACAGGAAGTTTAAAATTAATCTATAAAATTTACGATTCAGATCAATGGAAAATGAGCCATTGATCTTTCAATGAATTGAAGCAAAAATTTGTCACCTTCGTATTTTCTTTTATTTATTTTGTTACATGTTTACAAGAGCTTAGCAAAATTTCTTATACAATATCAATTTTAAGACAATTCTAATAATAAAATTTTATCTTGCTAATATAATTCTGGAAATCCAAAAATTCTGGCCTAGTAATAAAATTCTAGCTTCTGAATGGTCATTGAATCGTCATTCACTTCTGAATTGGCGGGTCATTGGTTCAGAGCTCAATTACGCCAGAGATCCATCCAGTATGAGGGCGTTTAAATGTGAGCTCCCAAATTTCTAGAAGCTCAAAAAGCTAAAATCTGCATTTTTGCATATAAGTGTATTCATGTTATAAATGCGACAGAAAGAAATGCAAAATATGCTCTGATTCATCATCAATATTATAACCTAAAGAGCGTTAACTTTAGGAATGTATGAATTTTGGGAAATCTTCTATCGTCGATAAAGAGCATAATTCCACTTCCTATTATATCCCAAATAAATCTTTAGTTAAAAAAATTTAAACAGCAGATATTAATTAACAAATAATAATTCAAAAATAACTAAAGAAAAATACCGAATCACTGCTCTTAGATATATACCTGAACGAAAAAGTTATTGAAGATTAAGTTCAGTAAAATTAATTTAACTGATTAAATTAAATTAATAAATTAGGTTAAATAAATTAATTAAAGTAATCAGTAATTAAACTGATTAAAAATAAGTTTCTTATTGCCATTATTCTAAAAAAATATCAATAATGTAATTTGAATTTAAAACAAAAGTTTTAATAGGTATTAATCAACCAAAGCTATAATAAAAAAAATGAGGAACAAATCTCTCATAATTAAGATTGTTTTATGAAAATAAAATTAAATATCGCCAATGATACTTTTTTATCTTTTTTTTTAACAGTGTGCTACTGGGTGTACAGTGCTCCAGTTCAGTTTAAGCAAGATGATTTGGATACCTTTTGCAATCCACATCTCTATGGCTTTGTTTATTGGTTACTTAATCTCATCTTTATATTTTTTGGAGCCATGGTTCTCGTGTCCGCTTTGATGTTGTGTTGTGCTTTCATATGCTGGTGAAAAAGAAAATATAATATTACTTATAATATATATATATATTAACTTTTGTTGAATCGTCTTTTTATTTTATGCTCTTAAGACTGAAGTGCCATTACGAAGCGGATCTCATATGTTATTCCGACAAACTTTAATCGTCATTTATTTATATGTATTTTAGCATTAATTTTTTATGACTGTATAAACTTACAATGTGATTTTTTAAATAAAGCTTTTTTGTACTTTTTATTGAATTTGTAGGATGTTTTTTCTTTTATGCTTTAAACTTCATTATCCTATCAGTTTGGTTACGCAGGAAGTTAGTTTACCTTACATAGAGCTCTTTACCAGCTAATTAGACCCTCGGGGGGGGCACCTCGGAATGAGGATGAGATGCTTCTGGCATGGTGGTTGGATCTCGCCACCCTGGAGGGTACACTAATAGGTGGGGGATCTGGCTCCTCCCATCGATGACGAGACGTACTTCCTTCGGGGAGGGTTGTACCGTGGCCGGTGGCGGCCCTTAGGACTCAACCACACTTCCCGCCAATTGCTGTTGCGGCGGTCCGGTCATTCAGTTTTATGGTTTAAATCCGTGTGCCTTAGGGCGGGTCGGAGAGTTAGAAGGTTGACTTACCAGCTAATTAAATAAAATGAACGAATACAGAAGGTTAAGTGTACGACACAGTACAATAACACATTTACATAAGTTACAGCAATATTGTAAACAACATGACAGACAAATAGGACTCATTATCAGTATATATGCAAGCATAATTTTTGAAGCAGAGTCGTGGCCGAAGACAGAGAAGACTTTGAATTATTAAATTAGCTTTATTGCATCCCGGGAGACACGAATTATGTACAAGAGGAAGCGACAAGCACAACACAGAACAACACAAAACGAAATGAGAAAAAGCGAATGAAAATTTTATCCCTGTGAATATATACTTTAAGATTTTAATAGGGATTTCCAACATGCATCAATCACAGGTAAGGGAATCATAGGGATCTTTTAGAAGAATTTGTTTAGATAAGCAATATTTTATCCCTTCACTCGGAGTGTGGGAACTTGTCGGCTTTTAGCCGATTCAGCAATTTTTGAACTCATGTTGAATAAATTAAATAGAAAAAGTGGAATGGAATCAGGAAATAAGAGAATATTTTAGAATGAAGTTGATATGGGCTAAATTAAACTGAAAGTTGGGAGATCAATTAAGTTTAAATTAAATGTTAAAATATCATTACACACACACACACACACACACACACACACACACACACACACACACACACACACACACACACACACACATATAGACATAATTTATTTGTCTCCCGGGTTGTACAAGTTGCAGCGATGAGGCACATCAACACAGAACGACACAAGAGCGAAAAGAGGAGAAGCTAATGAAATATTTATCCCCATGATTATATACTGTGTGATTGTCATAAGGATTTCTTTTCACGTGTCGATTTAAGTAAGGGAATAATAGGGACCTTTTAAAAGAATGTGTTAGATCGACAAATTTTTATCCCTTCACTCGGAGTGTGAAGACCGCTGACTTAAGCATTTTTTCAAAGCTTCTGTTGAATTAATACAAATTAAATAGAAAATAGAAATTAATTAAATAGAAAAAGTGGAATGGGATCAGGAAATAAGCGAATATTTTAGAATGAAGTTAATATGGGCTAAATTAAGATAAAACTTTGGAAATTAATTAGGATTAAATTAAATTTCAAAATATCATTACATGCATATAATATGATATCTCTTAATTTAAATCCTAATTAAATTCCTAATTTTTATCTTAAATTATCAAATATTAACTTCTGTTATTTCCTAAACCATTTCTCTTATTCTCTTATTTCCTGAACCAATTCTCACTTTTTTTAAAATTAATTCTATACGAGCTCTAGAAAACTGATGATTTCTCCATTTCCAACTCTCAGAGCGAAAAGATAAAAATCCCTAACGCTTACAACATTCTTTTAAATATACCTAATATTTCCTTGTCTAAATCAATACGTAGCAAAGAAATCCCCTATCAGAATCTCATAGTAAACTCGCTGATGGGACAGTTGACTGCTGCATCACCTTATCGCTTTTTCTCTGCACAATTTATGACTCCCACGGTGAAATGAATCTCATTTAAAATTCCAGAAAGTTTCTTCTTTTCTGTCACACATCTGTAAAATTACATTTGTATGTATATAAAATCCTTCACCTCCTTTGTAATGCTGGACAAAGTTAAAAGCAGTCCCGTCTTTTTGGTCTATGTCATAATGGGATAGGAAAGCCCGATTTCCATGTTATTATCTAGCAACTGAGACAGTTTTTTTAAATGTTTACATTGGCTGATTTATCGATGAGCGAATAAAGCTACGCGCGAACAAAAATTATTTATGGGATCGTAAAATTCACATCTTCGTACATTTTTTAAATGTTCTATTATAGCAAAGCTTAACGAGTTGAAGTCTGTAATTTTTATTACTTTATATTCAAACTTGTTTTAATGATTAATTTTGAATTGAGTCTTCATGAACATAATGGATAGAAAAGATCCCACTGCAAGGAAACAAACAAACCTTTATGTTACTGCATATTTACATCTGAAGTGTATCACAAATAATATTTATTTATTTATGAAACACTCTGTCAATAGTCACGATATCTTCTATTACAGCTTTCTTTAATTAATCAGTAATAATCATATCCAAGATATTGCTAATGTGGTAATAGCCTGTCTAGAACGGCATATATTCAACAAGCAATAAAATTAGGAGTATTTAAAGCAAAATTCAAAGGAGTTCCTGTCGAAAACTATACACATTTCCTTAGTTATAAGTCATGCGTTTGTATTAAAATGATATTGTTAATTTGTATTTAATTAATTTTCTTATGTATGCTTTTTCTTGTGAATTCCTTTCTGCTAATGAGTTCTCTGATAAAGAGCCCTCTTGGGGATCATGTTTTGTGTTTGCAACCCATTGTTCTGTTATAAAAATGATCTGTTTCTATATGAGTAAATCTACTCTTAAAGTTTTCTCCACAATTTTCGAATCAATCTGTATATTGCTTTTGAACCGAGTTCGTTGATACAGCTGCAAGTAGTTAAATTAATGTTTTAAAACATCTATCCTATCAAATAATTTCCGATGTCATATTTATTTTGTTTTCCATTCAATGTATCAGAATTAATAGAACCTCTGCTTTGATAGAAAGTTTTGTTTGATCAAATAAAGTTTTGAAGGTTGGCCAAATGTGTTTCTTAGGAAACTTGGCGCTATTTCCACTCTGTTGTAAATAGGCAACACTTGATAAAAGAAAAAGATATTTGCTCTTAGGAAAAACTATTTCCCAATCTCCATTGTCAAACACAATATTGAATGATATACTCACTTTAGAGGGTTTAATGGATTCATTATTTTTAAGACAGTCACAGAATTTCTTGTAATCTCATTTTTAAGATAAATTTTGCTCGGGTTCATAATTTGATCTTCAACTAAGTGTTCAACGCAATTTGTCTAGGATTGGGCATTGTGTCGTTAAACTCAAACCGACGACAGTTTATCACATTCATCGTTAAGTTGATTTCTGTAGTTAACCAAAAACATTCGCTGAACTCTAATGATGAATGTTTTTATTATTTTTATATTGATTTTTTGCATTATATATTTTTTTATGATAATACAGATAAGATACAATGATAATACATGAAGTTCTTTAGTGCAGAGGATAATCAAGGGTGTCATTATTGTTATTAATTATTAATTATAGTTGATGTTCATTAATTATAATTAAGGCTAATTAATTATAATTAATTATTAATTGCAATTACTTAAAATTAATAATAATAATTAATAATTAATTATAATTAATTATCAGTCTATTAATGTATTGAAAAGTGAGTTTTTTATTTGCTTTCTGCTTAAAATTTCCTTTCGGAAGTCGATAATCCATTGCACAATGAATTCAGCTCAGATGCATCATTAGTTTTGTGAATCAGATGCATCATTAGTTTTGTGAATCAGATGCATCATTAGTTTCGATACTTTTAAAGCAGAAGTATTTTTTATCCATCATGAAAGATCAATAGACTTATTCCATAACGAATAACTTATATATTTACACCGAACAGTCTTCGAAACTGCACTTTTCACAATCATCAACCTAATCAGCTAATTATAATCTTTAGCTAATTGCATGTATGCCTTCTTAGTAGCTATACAACTCGTAAACGAAGATTTTCTTTAGATTATCATTATTATTATGTCTTCAACTGGAGTAATTATGGATTTATTTACCAATTCACATTAAGGCAAACAAAGTCCTTTAGAATGCACAAATAATGTTTTAAATTCATTTTTATCACAATAAAAACTAGTATTCTAATTTAGATATAAAATTCGAAGAGTTTTATTTGAATATTCTAGTGACGTATTCAGTTATCCTTGTTTTACCCTTATCAAAAGTGGTATGTTTTGGCATTCCTTCTCTACTCTTAAAATTCATTAAAAAAATCTTTTGAATAATTCTGTATAATCTATGAATATTTCAAATGATCCTTCAAATTTTATTATAATACAACTGTAATTTCGGTATTCTGTTGTATTAGTTAAAAAATTAGCATTTATTCGATCAAATAGAAATAAAATATTTTTGGAGATAAAGCATGTTTTGCATCTATTCTCCGCGTGATGATGCTTGCTTCTTCGCATATAATGACATTTATAGTTTAATTTAGTTATATTAAAGTTCCCTTTTAAAGTAACACTAGGGCTATTTTTTTGAACCGCGGTCAGATTACGAAGACACATCTGGGATGACAATAACAGAAATTTAAAAGGTCTTATAGTTCTACTTTTATTGTAATGTCAGCTCAAGTGATATCTTCGTAAGCATGATTGCGAATGGCAGTATACTTTCCTAAGATAGGAACGTTATTCTGACACTTAAAATATAAATATTGACATCCAGATAAGAATTTTAAATTTGATTTATTCCCACCACAAAAACTGCGACCCTAATTTGGATATAAAATTCGAAATGTGAAACACTAATTTTTATCTTTACTGGGTTCTGAATTTCGAGTTTTCAATGATAGCTTATATTCTTATCAGAGAAGGCGATATAAAAATTGAAATTGATAGAAGTGTTTTTCGGATTATCATCTGCCAATAGGAACTTTGGTGATAAATAAATTAGGATGTGGAGTTGATTATCATATTGTGCATAACTCTCTGATCATTATGAAAAACTCATGATAAAGTATATGTTTGAATGCTGAACATCGAATGAAAGCTTGCTATTGCAAACTATTATTTTTTAAAAACTTTCAAAAATAATCAAGAAATTCCTTTTTTTCCTATAAGATGTGTTTTATATGAAAAATACATTTGACTATAGCTGAATATATATATGATTAAAGCAGATTTTCTAAAGAAAAAAGTTTCGTATTGCCATTTTTATTTTATTATATGAAAAATACTAAGACAAAATACTGTAATTATGGAAAATTTAGTTTTAAAATTTTGATGAATGTTCACGTTTTGTTCGAGTCTGAAGAACATACTTTTTAAAAACAATGTATGTCAGCCTATCTAACCCGATGATTTAAAAAAATACTTAGAGTTAAAGAGATGAAATTTGGTATATGGTTCTATCAACAGAGGTTTAGATTTGATTTAGAGCAACTTCGTTAAGTTGCTGACTGCAAATATGTTCATATGTTTGTAAATGCGATTGCTTAAAAATACAATAACACAAAAGATGGAAATATGAAATTTGATATATAATTTTTTTCAGATCAAAATTCCAGACTCATTCGACAAGAAGAAAAGATTCGAAATGAATTATTGATTCTTTATACTGTACGAATATGTAAAATGCTGTGATTATCATATTGTCGAAATAAGCACAAAGGCCTTGAAAGAAAACGTCTTCGCTGGTTGATATACTATTTTCTTACATTTTCACTCTTCACATTATTGTTCTTTTTTTATATATTCTATACGAAAATGCCAAATAATACGAATTATACAAAAAAAGCGAGTCTGCTCTTACTTTTAAGCATCATAAAGAAAGAGAAGTTATATTTCTTTTTTGATTTTGTTATCAAGGCATTTCTATAGAGGCCATTTAGAAGTATAGTACCTAAAGTGAAACGACCAGATATGCCTATGCATATGGAACAATAACAGGATGGCACATAAATACATAGAGACAAGTCAGTGAGGCCAATTGTTAAAAAACTAGATTGGAAGTCTGAAAAAGAACATCTTTACTAAAAGTTCTTTGGAAAAATTTAGGACTCACCTGAAGAACTTCAGTTACTAAGTTTATTTATTCTAAAGGGAAATGAATTTAGTATATTGTACGAACGCATTTTGCCTTACATGAAGCCAAATTGTAAATTAATATTCAAAATTTAGATATGTTCAGGTAAGTTTAATCATGTTAGAATAAGCCAAGATATTTATGCCCAAAATTTTGAACTAAAAAAAACTACAACCAATAACTATTTATTATCTTACTACTGTTAAATTACTGTTAAAATTGATAAGTTTAAATGCATAATAAGATAGCAATAAGAAATTAATAAAAGAGATGCTACATGGCATCATTTTAGACAGCAAAAACTAACTCAAAAATCACAATTGTTTTTACTTAATCCTGCTTACACAGAGACAATAACAGATCGCAATTGGACTATCCCGAAAGTCACCACTGGTTGATAATCTGAAATGAAGGACATGCGCAGGCTCTACAATGCGCTGCTGTCTTCTTCTTCTTCTTCTTTTTTTTTTTTTTTTTTTTGCTATCTCCTTTCTTCCCTATTTTATTGCATGGATATTTTCTCTTCACTATGAATCCAGATGGTAGAATGGGGATGAAATTTTATTGGTGTTACGTAGCATCTTCCTGAGACCAACGATTGTCCCTGTATAAAGGGTATTTCGTTAAATATCCATATATATCGAAGTTCTTTACTCATATATTAAGTTGTAAATTTGAAGTTCAGGAAGTCCAAAAAATTTTTTTTAAGTATTCATCATGGCTGATAAAGACGCGACACCAAATTCATTTTCTTTGGAATCAGGCTCTGAAGCCATTGTGGTATTTGTCTCTTTTATTTGTCTATTTTATACCTTTATTTTTCATGAAATAACTCAATTTATGTTCCTTTTCTAATGAGTATTGATACTTCAAAAAGTTTTAAGAACTTGTATAATGTTAGTAATAAATAATGTATTGTTTAATCCTATTTTTTCTTATTCTTTTATTTTTCGACATGTTCTTATTAAGTAGAATAATGAAAGCGAAATAATTATTTTTAGTTGATGATATTTTTTTAAAAAGTAATAGAAATTACATCATTTATAAACAGCACTTTTATAACCGATTGGTATGGAAGAGAACATATTTATTACGTTTGTTAAAAGGATCTGTATTTACATGAAACATATTTTATGTATTTCAAATTGGATTTTTTAAAAAAAGATGCTAGCTAATATTTGTTGTTTAGTAATTTCTTTAACATCGAATTTTTTTCGTCTTAACATCGAATTATCTGAAGTTGCTTAATTATGTTCCTATCAATGATTCTCAGAATTTGAATGAATTTATTTTGGATGAACATTCCGATGAATGAATTTATTATACAATGTAAAGCCAGAAAAAAACAACCCAAAGACAACTCAGATTTTAGTCTTAATAGTGTAATCATAAATTGAAAACAGTACTGATGTATATAATTACCTTGGAGTTTTAAAAGATGCACGAAGCTGGATACCATGTGAAATCCTTTCAATAATGTTCGAAAATAAATAATTCCTTTTAATTGTCTATTTCATTGACAAATATATTTCATTAAATAATGCTTATTTTTAGAACGTAATTAGAAGTAAATAGCAGGACAAATATAAAGTTTATAAAAATGTTGCAATATAAAATATGAAAATGTTGGACATAATTTTTCAGGAAGCAGCTAAAACACCTACAGTTGATCAGCCAGGGATGTTAAATCGAACAGATCCCAATGTTTGTAAGTAAATATCGTTTGTAGATACTTCTAGGTTTTAACTAATTTGAGCTTTTAGTTAAATCGAGTTCTTTGAAAATTATTTTCAAAGAAATTGAGGCCATCAGAAGGTAACAGATATAACAATTGATATATCATAATATCCATATAAATTTTATCTCAAAATTATAACTGATTGCAGAAAATGTATTCGTATTAACTTAAAGTAATTGCTTTAAACAGAAATTTAGAATGTGGTCTGGGAAGATGTTTTTTTCGTGTGTATATATCGAATTTAAGAAAAAAAAAAGATGCAATAACTATATTACAAACAGTAGTAACATTTTCACAATGAATCCTTTAAAGTTCTTTCAGAAAAATAGACCATAATACATATAGCTTTAAAATACAATAGTTTTCTTTTCGATTAAACTGAATTTCGTACAAGTCGTCGTTTTTCATATTTCTATGCGTCGAAAATCCAAATGAACTACCCCTCTCCAGCATATTTTGATTTTCTTGAATACTTTTAGTTCAATGCAGGAGTGAATGACTAAAGACTTTGTACCAAAGTAGAATATGGAAAAAATTGAATGAATTGTTGAATTTCTTAAGCGCTCATTATCTTGGCTTTCATGCACTAATTAAAAATGAGTCACTGATCGCTTCAGTTTTTTTAAATTTAAAGACGATCAAGCAAAAAAAAATAAATATTGAATATAGATTAAAATTTTTCTATCATAGATTTATTTGACTGGGGTTAGATTTATCAGTGACCGGGTTTTATGGCATTATTTTAATACTGGCTTTAGGAATTAGATTAATTTCTAATAATGCAGAAATCCCATCCCTGAATTGCTATTAATTCTTAATATGTACCAGAGTGGTTTCTTTTATAATCGACAGATTGCATCTTACTAATATTTATCACTTCAATATTAATACTCAGCTAAATAGTTTAATAGAATTTGGACAAAACAAACGCTTGCTCTCAAAATAAACCTTGTATGATATTCCGAAAGGATTTTAAATTTTAAATGGACGAAAAGTAATTTTTATTTAAGATTAAATTAAAATTTGTTCAAAATTAAATTTTCAGATTTTATCATATAGAATTTAATCTTTAAAATACTTTATTTGCAAATGTTGAATAATTAGATCTATTTATAACCGTGCACTTCTTGGTTCTAATTTCTAAGGTCTTACTCAATATAGTCAAAGAAAGTTGTTGCACTATAGAATAATCAACCAATTCGGTTCTAGTTTTACTTGAAGTAATTTCTTAAATATTTCATTCTAATTTCTGAATCTTTCTTTTTTCCATAATCTGTAGCACTTGCCATTTTGAAAAACTTAAATATTCTAGACACAGAATACTAATACAGTAAAATCGTCAGGCTATCAGCATATTACAAACCTCTATAATTATGGCTTTATTATATTCTATGGTTCCATAAAACTGTCCGAAATTTAAAAATACTTTTTTTTTTCTGAAGAAAACTAAATTACATGATCATAACTTCCATTTTCCTGTAGCTGTACCAACTGTAGCACAGGCAACTTTATCTGCAACTGAAATTAATGAAGATGCTAAGATGTATTCGAATGCCGTTGAACCTTCCATAAGCGAATCAAGTTCTATTCAAATTTCACCACAGACGGTTGTTGGTGTATCGGAAGACGAACATCAATCGGTTGAAGACGATCCTACAGTATCCTTGGTCTGTCCTCGAGATGAAAAAGTTTTTTCATCAATAGCTGGTGTTGATAATGGAACAAGCGATCAGCCTTCCCATCGACAACCTTTGTGTATGTGCATGTGTTGCTGTTTTACAATGAAATACGATATATTCGAGGATGAGCAACCAATTCCATTCTACACACATTATACAAGAAAAATAAGAAATTCCAGTAAGTACAAGTTTTTGTGAAAAATCTGGATAAATTTAGCTTTATTTAATACTAGCCGCCTTTGGCGACCAGCCGGTTCGCCAATCTTAATGTTCGTTAAAATTTTAATAATTAAATATTTTATGCAATTTCTACTTTAATAGCTTCTTCATCAAAATATTTTAAAACTTCAAATTTTGATTATCATATAATTCATTCATAATATTATAAAGGCCTTCAGTCATAACGTAATATGTATCTCTCTCATTTTCTGTTAGCACCCGTAGAATTTATGCTTTAAATTCAAGTGGAAAGAATTTATCTTCAATTAATATAATAATATTTTTTACTGAAACAAAGCATTTTTCTATAATCTGATTACTGAAAATAGAGTCACTCAGCGTTTAAACTTTATGGGCACTAAAGAATATCTTTTTAAATTTATGTAATATCTCAAGAGTTGGTCAACAAAATTTTCTTAGATTCATTATGAGCAGATCGATTAATTAACAATGTTTAAATTTAAATGCATCAAACACTAAGAAAATAAAACGAATCGTTTAAAATAAACGGTTGAAAACAGGTTTTAAAAAAAACTACTTAAAAAACGATGTACTTAAAACTATAAGCATATACAAAAAATATATAACTAACATAAATACAATTTACATACAAAAGCATGCAACTAACCCAAAAATAATTTAAATCATCCATTGATAACGTTGTCATGGCAACAATCAGAACAGAATGCGCATGCGTGAATTTTCTTCGCCGGTTACGTAACGCAAATACGTGATTTTTTTTACGCCAGTTGGGGTAACGCTATGCGAATTAGAAATTTTTAATTTTCTTTTTTCTGTTTTATTTTAATTCAAAAGTACTTCAGAATGAATCTGAAAGATTGATTCATTAACAATGTTTAATTTTAAATGCATCAAACATTAAGAAAATAAACAGAACTGATTGAAATAATCCGCCGAAAAATTTGAACCCTAGCCTCATTACTGTTGGGAGAAAAAAAAACTGAAGACTTTCTCGTTTGGCGCTGAGGATAATGGAAGATTTTTTTGGCGGAAAAGTTGGCGGTGGGGAAAATGGAAGATTTTTTTGGCGGGAAAGTTAGTTTTTAATTAATAATTAAAATTCTAATTAAAAATTCGAAAAAAGAAACCCCAGGTGCACATTCCCAACCTCCAAGGTATACATGTACCAAATTTGGTAGCCGTATGTCAAACGGTCTGGCCTGTAGAGCGCCAACACACACACACACACACACACACACACACACACACACACACACACACACACACACACACACACACACACACACACACACACACATTGAGCTTTATTATAAGTATAGAAGTTTCTTTTTAAAATTTGTGCTTTTTAAATATTTAAAAGCAAGTAAACACACTATAATGTAATGTCTATTAATAAGTGATCAAAAAAGATCATTAATTGTATGGAGAATTTGGGACTTAGGAGTTCTGATAGGACTTACTGAATCACTATTTTTGTAATATTATATTTGGTAATATTTGAAATAAATAAGAAAAATTAAATTATTTTATCAACTAATTCTGCTTTATAATATAAAAAATATATAATAAAGCAAAAAAAAAAAATGACCAAAACGCAAAATCAGTATTTGATATGTTCTAAAGATGTCTGTAGAAGCTTCCCAAGACAAATAATCTTGTGCTGTCATCCAAGAATCCTAGGAAGAATTTAATAGATTGAGACGCATTGGGACTTTCAAATCTACAAGTGTTTAAATTAAGGTGTACGTACACACTTGAAGATTTTTTTTTTAAATTTAACTTTAAAAATCCAGTTTTTTCACAGTAGGTTATTAATATATGTTTAAACTCATTTCAGTGAGTAACAACCATATTACACTCATTATTAATTAATTAAATAATATTTAATGAGCTAATTAACCTATTTTTTGGAACAAGATATCTTAAATTCTAATTTTTACAGACACACAATTCTAGCTGGAAATTATGTCTAATATTAGTCTTCATGTTGTCTGCCTCAATCAAGTTATAAAAATATATAGTTTTTTTCAACAATTTTTTCATCAACGATGAATAGAAAAAGCCAGATTTTTTCTGTAATTTTAACTTTTAAACAGCTATTAAAAATTTATTTCTATAAATATAACTTTGATTGAAACACAAAACATCCGCTATTTCATACAGATTTTGATATATAAATAACTGTATTTGGTTCATTTATTGTTGAGTTATGATTGTTTGAATGAAGCAACATAGTGGAAAAATATCCTTCTTCATAAAATGAGTTTTAAAAATACCGTAACTAGAGTTTTCAATGAAAGCACCTCAAGAAAAATAATTATAACTCGAGAAATATTTGGAATATTGGCAACATCTTGGTATCGTTTGAAAGCTAAGGAATCAGAAAACATTATTAAGCAATAAAAAAATATTCGATATTTTGAACGATTTTCGAAGTTTTAAGTGTGTACATACACCTTAATACAATACCATGAGAAAATTGACGGGTCTTTCGGCAATAAATAAAGGTTTACATTTTGATTCATTCATTCATTTTTAATCAATAGTCAGATAGTATAACGGCTGATTTTATTTAACATGCTCGCGAACTAAAGTGTGGGAAATGGGAGTAAAACGTTCCATGTTCTACCGAGATGATAGTGATGTCATACCTTCAAAACGAATATCATTAATAAAAAACAAGCTTTGAATATCTCCCCCCCCCCAATGCCGTTGGAAGATATCCCATCAGATATCTGTCGAAGATATGGCTACATGAATAAGAAACATCGTTCAAATTACTTCGGCAACTTGGAATAGATATGAAATGCGTTATTTACACTTTAAAAATGACAAATCATGCACAATTCCCACCAAATTCATGGTGAGAATGAAAGGATGATTTTAAACGATTTTGGTGTAAGGAAGGATTATTCTAACTACAATGAAAGAGAATATGGTACCAGTTTCTGACGCTTGTGAAATGAAATCAGAATTAACATTTTTTTCTTTCCCTCATTTTCCTTCATTTTTTCTATGAACCTCGGAAGTGATATTAATACGCAGCACTGTTTTATAAGAAATAATCAGTCATCAAATTATGAAATCACCAATTCACTGAATGCGGTTTGGTATGTATTATATTTTTAATGCAAGAGACCAAATCTGTTTATCTTGTTTCGGTCGGAACTCTTGTGGCTATAATTGTTTAAGAAAATGCCTACAAATTCTATGTATTTTCTTCTATTTAAAAGTATTGTTTTCTTATGTTAACAGAAGACAGTTTCTTTTATCTGATGACTCATCCCGCAGGGGCATCTTAGATAAAGTTTCCAGCATGGGGGTTGGTTCACGCCACCTGAGTGAATACAGAAATGC
Organism: Argiope bruennichi; assembly: GCF_947563725.1. NCBI lineage: Eukaryota > Metazoa > Arthropoda > Arachnida > Araneae > Araneidae > Argiope > Argiope bruennichi. The sequence continues at coordinate 108,297,198 of NC_079152.1, read as the reverse complement.
TGTGGGGTCGGCTATGTTCTACCGATGACAGGACGTACTTTCCACGGGAAGGGTTGTACTGTGGCCAGTGATGGCTTTTAGCATTCAACCTTACCTACCTTCAATGCTGTCGTGGCGGTCCAGTCATTCAGACTTATCCGTGTTCCTCAGGGTGGGTCGGAGTAATCAATGAGTGATTATCTGATGACCCTCAAAAAATTTCCGATGTTTCATCTCTTTTGATCAATTCTGATTCAGTAAAGTGCGTAATTATTTGCTTAATATAAAGAGTGGGAAAAGTCCAGGAATTATAAAACTTATAATAACATATTATAAATTATTAAGAAAGACCTATTCTGAATTTCTTAATTGCGGTGAAATGATATATTTTGATATATTTCCTAATAGTAATAATTTTAAGATGTAAAGAATTCGATTTCTTGATTTAGTAACCGTTGTATACTTCAGACAAATGTTTTATAAAACGCAAACAAGTGAGAAATGGTTTATCATTAAAAATAGTCTAACCATTATAATCACAAGAAATTGCTTCCTCCTCTGTTAAATCTTCCTGGGCATAGAACATTCTCTGAATGACAGTCGACACGATAGTAAGAGAAGGAAACGGACATTATTTTTAACGTCACAATTGAAACAGCTACAATATTCATAATTACTACTTATTCTCTTCCTTTAAGAAGTATGCCTCTTTGCAGGAGTGGAGGTGATTCGACCTCGCAACTTTACTACATCCATCTGGAGACGCGAGAACTCGTTTATCTTATTGGCAGCTTTTCGTTCATGCACTCATGGTTCTTCCCTTCCTCGAGGAGTTTGCATTATAAGGCATTTAAAATATTTTATTGTTAATATTTTCCATAATTATATTTTCAGAATACATTCTACTTGTATTGGTTGCTCTGCTAGCAATACCTGTCTCATCTATGTATTTTGGTAAGTCTTAATTTTTCTAAATAGATGTTTGAAACTGAATGCATCCACTTTAAGCTCGGAAAGCTGATTCGCCATCCTACGCCCCTCCCTACAGAAAACGTTTATAAACTATTCAATATAGCAAGTTATAACATCTATGAATTTTCTACTCAGATCATTAAGATCCAATTAAATAACTTAAGTGGAAATATCAAAATGAATTTTAAAATTTGTATGCTTGAAAGTTTTAGAAGGTTAATTTTCTTTATCTTCGATTTCACCGATATACTCAAATCTTTGTACTTAATCGATTTAATGTATATTCAGCGGAAATTGAAGTAAAATTCGGAGCATTGTTATTTCTAATCTTTTTCTGTTACAATTTCATATTAGATATAATATTACATCTACAAATTGGAGTATTTATCTGTGTGAATAGTTTATTGCACTTATGTAAGAATTCGGACACAAAATCAAAACTTCCACAACAATTCTTTTTTAAATCTCTGCATTTAAAATTTTCCCTGAAATAGGAATGCAAAGCGCCTACAGAAAATTTAAATTTTAGTTTCTTAACGCCAAGAACAACGCTACAATGTGGTGAGATGACGCAAACCAATAAAGATGAAAAGATGATTCGGGCAAATGACAATGTTCCGAAGTTAAAAATCTGTATTAATAATTGGTCGATAATTTAAATGCTTACATTTTATCGATGCTAAATATTTGCCTTTTTTAGTATGTAATACATTTAAATGATTCAAAAAGAATGAGTTGGTGTTTTGTTTTACTTTATAGAAGCCAAACCACATTACCAAAAAATTATTTTGCGACTCGGATAATAAAGTTTTTCGGTCTATGCTAGCTTTTTAAATTGTATGCATCTTATTACTTTTCAGCGTAATAAGTTCGGCAAATTATATATATTTGAACAGATTCCTTTTTAATGCTTTAGAAAGTCAACAAACATAGGTTTATCATAATTCTAAAAACTGATTTAAGAGTTTTGGTATTACACGGTTTTTATAATAATCATCTAAAAATGATGCGAATATGATGCATTTTTTAGGATGACGAGTCAGACTCGACATAGGAGGACAAAATGATTAAAATGTACAAGTTTTAAGCCAGAACTATGGTACTAATTTATACAACCTACTACGTAAGGAGAGTACACTTAATGCACTTAGCTAAATCTTTTCTAGATTCATTCTTTATATAATTTTTCTTTGCCAAATTTCTATAGAACAACCGTTGCAAAAAATCTAGCAAAACTACCTTTTTCTCGCTTGCTATTAATAATTTTAATTTCATTAGGAGGAATGGACTTCTATGGATTTGTGTTAAGAATATATCAAAAATTACTCTCTGTGAACAAAGTGCCAGAACCGCGCCCCCTGACAACAGCAAGAGAGCTTTACTTAAACATAACTATGACTTCAACATAACAATTCTCAGAAAAATAATATAATCTGACGAATAAACGAGATGCATTCTTTTTTTATAGAAATGTGAATAGACTATAGGCCCAGTGTTGTGTTCGAATCATAGTGACATTTGTAAATAAATCTAACTAAATCAATTGATATATAAAAGGAACTTAGCAAAGGTTAACTATATGAGCCAATTTTCTTTAGTTTCCTCCTTTTGTATGGTTTATGTAGTTAAATTTATTTTGATGTAGTTAATAATTCTCAGATGGCTTTGGTAGTTAATCTGGAGCTCATATTTACAAATTAATTTCTGTGAGTTTCTTTGATCTTACAAATTACCACTCTTCCTATTAAACTGTCAGCATCTTCATGAACAAAAAAATAATTGTTCATAATTATGAACACCAAATAAATATTTTGTTTCCTAATAGTTACTGTTCATAAACCCATATTTATGAAACTGATAGTTTGATACTCTACATATACAACTTGTAAGGCTTGTATTATTGTTCAAAACTTGAGTAAAACTCTACAAAAATGAGTAATCTAAAATTTTATTTTATAACTCATCAAAAAGTTAAGTTTTTGACAGTTAAATTTAAGAAAAGTGAACAGTGACTAGTTTCGTATACTCAACGGGTTTATATGCAATAGGTTTGCGAATTACATAATTATATTAAATAAAATATTTAGAAATATATAAACTTTCCATATTTTATGGCCAGTTATTGGATGAATCTGATGTGAACAGATATATATACTTTTATAGCTACAAAAACATCCCCCATCACCTGACTGTTTTTTTTCATTTTTAATTTTGAATCATTAAATCTATATACTTATAATAAAGCTCAATGTGTGTGTGTGTGTGTGTGTGTGTGTGTGTGTGTGTGTTGGCGCTCTACAGGCCAGGTCATTAGACATACAGCTATCAAATTTGGTACATGTATACCTTAGAGGTCGGGAATGTGCACCTGGGGTCCCTTTTTTTGAAATTTTAATTAGAATTTTAATTATTAATTAAAAACTAACTTTCCCGCCAAAAGAATCTTCCATTTTCCCCACCGCCAAATGAGTAAAGCTTCAGTTATTTTTTTCTCCCAACAGAATTGAGGCTAGGGTTAACATTTTTCGGCGGATTATTTCAAACGATTCTGTTTATTTTCTTAATGTTTTATGCATTTAAAATTAAACATTGTTAATTAATCCATGTTTCAGACTCATTCTGAAGTACTTTTGAATTAAAATAACACAGAATAAAGGAAATTAAAAATGTATAATCTGCATAGCGTTACCCCAACTGGCGTAGAAAAATTCACACATTTGCGTTAACGTAACTGGCGAAGAAAATTCACGCATGCGCATTGTTTTCTGACTGTTGACATGGCAACCAACGGATGATTTAAATTATTTTTAGGTTAGTTGCATGCTTTTTTAAGTAAATTGTATTTATGTTAGTTATATATTTTTTGTATATGCTTATAGTTTTAAGTACATCGTTTTTTAAGTAGTTTTTTTAAACCTGTTTTCGGCCGATTATTTTAAACGATTCATTTTATTTTCTTAGTGTTTGATGCATTTAAAATTAAACATTGTTAATGAATCGATCTGTTCATGATGAATCTGAGAAATTTTTGTTGACAAATTCTTGAGATATTACATAAATTAAGAAAGATATTCTTTAGTGCCCATAAAGTTTAAACGCTCAGTGACTCTATTATCAGTAATCATAGTATAAAAAAATGCTTTGTTTCAGTAAAAAATATTATTATATTAATAGCAGATTAATCATTTACACTTTAATTTAAAGCATAATTTCTACACTGGGTAACAGAAAATTAGTGAGATACATATCACGCTATGAGTGAAGGCCTTTATAATATTATGAGTGAATTATATGACTATCAAAATTTGAAGTTTTAAAATATTTTGCTGAAGAATCTATTAAAGTTGGAATTGCGTAAAATATTTAATGGCACGACCGGAGTTTAACCCCCTGCTTGGAGAAATTTTTAAGAATCGCCAACAACGACCTTGCGAAATGTTCAAAAGCAAAGGAGCAGATGTTCAATTATAGTGCATAATAAAGATTGCCAGCTTTGGCGCGTTATCGCAACTTGGCGAAGAAGGGGGTTAAACTCTGGTTCAACCTGTTTAATTATTAAAATTTAAACGAATATTAAGATTGGCGAACCGGCTGGTCGTCAAAGGCGGCTAGTATCAAATAAACTAACTTTACATTGGAACCAGTTTATTGCAAATTTCATACGAGTGATTTATTTTCGAAATGCAAATTTTGTGCTCTATATAATTTTTTATAACTTTCTTTCAGGTGTCATCTATAAAGATTCTTGCCCGATGTCTCGGTTTTCACCTGTGTTACAGATTATTATGGGGATTGTTGGTGTGATTTTAATTTTCGTTCGTCTTATAACTATATCTATTAGGAGATTCGCTTGGAATATGAAAGAACCACCAAAATTAATACACATAGCTTTAATGTTTATGTTGATGGTTCTCTTGAAAATAGGTATGCATTAATTCGCACCTAAATGATTGATCGTTTACATAACTAAAGAAATTTTTTTTTAGTTCGATGAATGTTGATTCATCCCCAAAAATATTTTACTTTCAGCTATATTTGAGTCCTACGGTGTAACTTTCCTAAAAATATGAGTTATCGTTATGAAGAATTAGAAGCGTTAGAATACGCAGAAACTAAATAATAAACACAAGAGAAAATATTGCTTATTATATGTTCTGTCTTATTCTGCCTTTAAAAAATATATAGATCAAATAATTCAATATTAGTGTAATTGTAACCGAAGACAATGCTGCATAGAAACCGAATCTGTAAGCATCACGAATGCTTCATTTTCTGAAATTACGAATTATTCATCTAATAGTTTATTTCACTTTAGGCCAAACTGCAATAAAACTTACGAGCCACCTGAAAAAATCTTGGAAAATGAATTCGAAGATTCAGTTTCGCCAAAAAGAGGCGAAGAACTCCTTTTATTTTGCAATCTAAAAATCTCAATCCCCGATGAAAATAAATGTTGAAAAAAAATAAATAAAAATCTCTTATCTTCCCTAAACTATTCAGTGAGAAAATTTAATAGGGTTATTTGTTGGGTAGACAAAACAATTGATTATTTTCTTTTCAAAAAATCTACTGAAATTCTGTTTTTTTCACTCTGAATGTTATTTACAATAGCCATTCTACGTGTAATATTTTATATAACCAACAGAAAAAAAAAAGAAAGAATGCCTTTTCTTTTATTTCAGAATCTATTTTCTCTTTTGTTTCTAATTTAATAAAAGGACATTTTTGGCTTGTTTTTAAAATTCGTAGAGTGAAATTTAACGGCTTTAATATTTCTAATCGTCATAAAATGCAATTTTTTTTTAATCCAATGAGAAAAAATGAGTTTGCAAACAATGTAACTTATGTATTCTGATACTGGCTGATTTTATTCGCCTTGAAAACCGAGTGAGCTTTCAATATCCAGAGAGTTTTGTATGAAGACGCATGTTAAACGAGTTCTTAAAAAAGTTTCCTAAGTATACTGTTTCATATTCAAAAAATTATATTAGCTGTTTTTTTGAAAAATGTATTAAAGCAAGAATAATAGAATATGAATCTAATAAACAAGGAAGGTTTTATTAAATTCTATTTATTTTTTAATTAAGGAATGGTTTTAGAATATTCATAATCATTACCGGTACAAGTTTTGAATTTAAAAAGTTGGAAATTTTGATAAATGGCGATAATAATAACATAAGATTTTTTCCATCATATGCTTGCAAAATCGTTTTCTATGATAAAATTTTTTCGAATCTGATGACATGGTTTAACAATCCTCAAAGTCTAATTATATATTTATTATGAAACAAAGAAAACCTAATTTTATAGTGGGTGTGTTGTGGTTTTCTGAAGAACTGCCCGGTTTTAAATGCAATATTTTTAATCTTCACAAACACAGCTACACTATAAAATTCACAAACACTTATCTACTTCACACACATAGAAAATTAGGCAAAAGAAAACAGTATGGTGAAGGGATTCCACAGTTTCCAGCCGAAAGCATTCGGCGTTAGCGCAAGGGCTGCGCATAGGGAAAAAGTCGACCTCAGGATGCAGATCACCAGTTCAACTGCTTGTCTTCTGTAAAACGCCACAAGGGGGCGCTCTCTGCTCAAGGAGAAAAAGAGATGCTACAATTTTCAGTTGTTTCTATCCCTTTTCCCACAAGTGGTATGGCAGAATAGATTGTGATAGAGGAATAAAACGAAACATTCAACAGAAATTGTAAATATTGAGACCATATTTTTTGAAAACTGAAGATAGTTATGATTTAGGATATTTAAAAGGTCGCAGTCGATATATCTAATCACATGAATGTAGCACTTTCTGTTATTATTTCTTATTTTATTGAAGGTTTTAAATTACTAGTTGCTTGTGTATTAAATCTTTTTTTGACATTACCAAAAAAAACTACACAATTTAAATGAATCTTTAATTTCTGGCGAATGTTATACCAAATATCCGGACGTACGGTATGGTTTTCTGGAGTAGGAAAAAAAAAGATATTTCTTGCGTAAAATTTAAAAATATTATATCCAACATTATATACATAAAAGATTTAAATTTTACATTCATGCTTAAAAAGCGAGTGACTTTTATTCTTGTTTTATTGTAATCTAAATGCTTTTTTCATGGTTAATATTTTCATTTCAGAAATGGTCTATTTTCATATTCCAACACCTGTTTTTGAAAATCCCAAAGATCCTTCCTTCTGTGAAAAGACATTTTATGACTACGTGTACTATATGAATATCGCAGCTCTTGTTATTGGAATTCTGGCATCTTTAGTTCATATTCCTCAAAAACCTCGTATTGCCACGCAAACTCTTCCACAGTGACATACTGATGATAATTAATTTTGTATTTTACGAAATTTTATTGTACATTACATTGAAATCTAGAAGAAGTTTTGGAAATAGCTGAAATTTTTTAGATAAATATGTGTTCAAATTGTTTAATTGAATTATAAATAAAATTTTTGAATTTGATATATGAACTTCATTCTAAGGAACAACAATAAAATCTTTTCAACTCTTTAAAGAGTATTTTCCAAATTGCAGGATGCCTTTTCATTTCGTTCATGTGCCATCAGATTTCTAAGCATTTTTATTCGTTATAATAAAACAGATTATAACATATTAATTTGATATATTCTGAAGTTGCAAAAATCAAAAACTTAATTCAAATTAAATGCATTCAGCCAAGGCATGGAACGTCTTATCCAACAAAAAGTAACTAATATATCATAAGGATATTTTTGTATTTTTTATAGTAAATTACAAATGTTGTATTTTGATAAGATGCATCTGATTTTAGATCGTCGCATTTTACTTCAAGGTACATTAAAAAAAATACAAAAGAAAGTATTTCATAATATTTTATTATAAAAAGTTACTTGGATCGAATTTATTGCAGAATAACTTTTGCATAAAATCAACGCTGAATATCAAAATTTGACATTTATGCAGCAGAAGTTAATTGAAATACTCGCAGGAAAGCAATTATTTTTGTTTATTGCTCTTAACATGTTTAAGATGTAAATGTTTGAACAGGACGGGATAGCCTGGTGGGTAGGGCGTTGGATTCGTATCACTTGGGTTGCGAGTTTGAACCTCGCTGCCGAAGACTCTCTGTGTACATGGTGGCTGGTGCACGTGTAACTCTGCCGAAGCCGCAAAGTCCTCCAATACCGCTGTGGGTACTGGATAAGAGGTGATCGTTCTTAGATTCAGGTCTAAATTATGATCTGTGTATGAGTGAATGAAATGTATGAATGAAGTCCGCCCCGTGAAAAGGGCTGTGACGCATGAGGAGCTAAGACGTACTCTTTGCCCTAGATGGAGCTACTGAAACAGGAGACGCTAAAACTCGGCTAAAAATCGCCAACTTCGTCAGCGGGCTTGTCTAAGACAAGTGTCATAGGTAGCAACAAAAAGCTTGAATTTGAAAGTGAAAAATAATAAGCTATTATTCATAAACGATTTCTTTTAGTTGAGAAGATGAGAACTCTTAATGGAATTAAAAATGGTTCTACCTCATCTTCATAAGTAACTACAAAGGGAAGAAGCAGTTTTTGCAAATATGCAGTTTTGAAGTTTTATCTCACTAAATTAGTATTAAAAAGTACATGAAACTTCTCTCCTGAAAATGCGAGTAGTGTTTATTTCAATTGCCTTTCTGTAATATTTTGTCATAGAAATATAGGATTTTGAAAATTATCAATTTTAAGTCAAATTTTTAAGGGAAAGAATGTGGTTAATGGAACACTAAATTGGCTGCATAGTATTTTTAGAGTGACAACTAGTAAAAGGATATTAAATGAATTCGTGAAGCATATCATTACATGTGTTAAAGTGATGTTGGATAAGAAAAAGAAGCTATTTGAAATAACTGTTACGGGGGATATAATGGTACAAGAGCCAGACATATAAATTCCTTTAAAAAATAAAATTTTTGCTCCTCAATAGGCAAACCAGTTTTTTAAAAAATCTTTCCATTTGTTTACAGGGCAGAAAATAAGCATATTAGAATGCTGTTTTCTCTTTCCTGTTACTCAAACATAAAATACAATAGCGCAAATACATAAACTAAAAAAATGTTTAAACAATTGTGATAATTTTCGTCTCCTCGTGTGCATTTTTCCCGAAAATATGATAGCTTATCCGTATTAAAAAGAATCAGAAGAATAGCAAGTTGATTTTTAACTTCTCTACAGGCCTTTTTAGCGTTTTCCAATAGCTATTTATTTTTAAGAAAAAAATGTACTCATTTATCGAAATTCTCATCACAGCATTGCAATGATGATAAGAAACAATTATTAACTAGAAATTCATTAAAAGTTGTATTATTTAATTTAACAGGGATAAGGATTTCGAATTGGGGAATAGGTATATTTGAAATGAAGGATACATTTAAATATACAAACTTCTTTTATAGTTCTTACAAAATTGATAACTAAAGAAATTTAAACTATTGTGATAATTTTTGCCACCTCGTGTTCTTTTTCCGAAAATGTGAGGATTAGTAACGAAATAAAAAAAATCCAGAAGTTCTCTAATTTAAAATAATTATAATAATCCATAGTGCTTTGAATATCGATATGAGTTTCTATTTGCTAGTTAAATATCGTTCGTACAATGAACTGAAATTAAATAGACTCAAATTCAAAGATTTAAACCTCGAGTTAAAGTATTTAAGATAGTTTAGATTAATATATATTTTTCCTTTTCATTTTTGTATTGTTAAAATTAGTTCTAAATAATATAAGCTTATTTTAATTCATGGGTATGTTAAAGAATAACATATCATGAAAGAAAGTGCCAATAAATGATATGCAAGGCGATCTGACAAAATTTTAAACGCATCACGGATGGGATCAAAACAGCTTGTATCGTAAAAAGTGTAAAGGTACTCTTGATACTGATAATCTAGTTTTCTTTCTATAAAACCTATAATTTTTTTAGGAATATATGTAAACCAATAAAACTGTTTTGAATAATTATATAATGGAGCAAAATGTTTTCAGATTTGTTTTTTGAACTAAATTTTAAATAGTTGATTTGGAATCGTTTAAGGAAAGGAAACTGAATATCAAAACATACTTAAAGTTTAAGTAGGGCCACGGTGGCCTGGTGGTGAGGTCATGACTTCAGAACCGGAGAATTTCAGGTTCGAGACCCGATTCCACAAATAAACAGCCGTGTAAGCGGGCCTAGTGCACGTTAAATCCGTCGGTGCCAAACGCCTCCTGCTGGTGTGGTGTGAAAATTTGGAGAAGGAGGTGTGAGATCAGGTGTTCTCACCATATGACCGAGATTCAAAATTACGAGGTCCGTCCCAAAATAACCCTAGTGTTGCTTTAAAACTGGAAGTTAATATGACTCAACTAAACCAAACTAAAGTTTGTTACTTTTTAATGTCTCAACAAAAGTTTACCAAATCTTTTATAAAATTCCAGTATTTTGAGTATATTAGTATATTAATATTTTCAATGTGTTTCTTTTTATATAATTAAAAAATATGAATTAATAAACGAGATTCAAAAGGGATTTGCAAAATAGTTTTGGTAATTTTAGAATATAAGGACTTAGCTCATCCAGTACCACTTGATTTTTATTTTTATGATCCTTTTTTTGAGATGGGCACATTTTTTTACGAGTTAAAACTTTGTCCCATTATTAAAACTAGAAAATATGAAAAATATCAAATTCTAATGACGAGTAAGAAAATAAAAATTCTTAAAATTATTGTTCAATACTTTTTAAAAAAATAATTCAAATCTAGATGATTTTCTTTACTATTTTGGCTTAAAAATAGTGTAAAATCTAGAATAAGAAGGTCCTGAAATTTTTTCGCTTCTCTAATACATTTAAACCTGGACCCTGCTTGATGCTGTCCTTGACTAGCCTGAAGTGGGCTTTACCAATGCCGTGTTTTAATGAAACATAATTAATTGAAGGAATGAAAAAAATGAAGGTATTTATCTGCAGATACCTTTGTTTCGCTTTCCATGACACTGCAATATAATGCGATCGATATCTTAAAATCATTTCTAGTAACAGACACCCTCTGTTTAGTTACAATTAACAAAAGTTTGTATGAAAAACACGGTTGAGTTGCCGGTTTTACGAGAAATGATATGTATGACTCGCAAGGTTATTGCCTGTCTTGAATGTAATAAAGAGTTTATTGCATTCGGTCTTATGAATTTTTAAAATATTGGATCTGTAGTTGTTAAAGAAAATAATTTAGACAAATTAATTTAGAAATAAAATTACAATACATAATACAAGTAAAATTATAATTACTTTTTTGGATTCACAATAAAAAATAACTTGGATTAATCTTTGTTTTGTTTTGATACCCACATAAATTTTTTTACAGCTGTATTACACTAAGTAGATTTAAGTACATTTCCTTTCGATAAAAAGAAAGATGAAACTATTATATTGCAGTAAGTACTTTATCTATTTAGATTGTTTTTTTATAAATGAAGTGATTTTTTTAAAAGCAAACCTTTTCTCCATTAATTTAATTCGGAGTTTTCAAGAAACTAGCGAATAGTTTGATATATTTACATATACGAGTTTAATATTAAGGATCTAATTGTTGTTTAGTTTCTTTTAATTTAATATAAATGAAAATAAATGATTTATACGCTTTCTTGTTTTAAACAATAAAAAATTCCCCAAATTTCAACATTTATTTCAAAACTTTGTGTGACCCAAAGGTTTGAAGAGTTTGTAGAGATAGAAGATTTATTTTCATGCTAAAATTGATCTTAGTAGTTGTTGCGATAAGAGGCTGTATTGCAAGCATATTTTAGAATAGAACAATAATTAAGGGAAACCATTTGAAAAGTACCATAAGAAATATTCGGAAAGGGGCATAAATATTACGAGGCTAATATATTTTGAGTATGTTTACATACAGAGGCTCAAAAAATTAAGAGTACACTTTACTTTTACGTGATAAATCCGACTTTCAATGTAAATAACTTATTACCGGAAAGTGCAAACATGTTTTTATTTTTACACATACCAAATGTAATTTAGAGTAAAAATAAAGAAAAATCAACGAAAAACCTCTAAATTGAAACGTTTCAGAAGCATTTTAAATAAACATACGTAGAATTTTGCCTCAAAAAATTGAGAATACACCAATGAAATTTTTGCAATACCACGCATAGAAACAAAGTGTCACTATTAAGTTGCATGTCTTTTGGCTCTTAAAATGTCCTCTAACTGTCATGGTACAGGTTAGTACCATGTACAGGTTTTCATTGTAAACAGCAGTTACACACACCATCACAGTACCCCGACATCAATGCCATTGAATATCTGTGGACCACAGTCGAAGCAGTGATCCAAAAACACAAAATTAGAAACAAAACTCATTTAAAACTAATTTTGCAGGAAGAATGGTGTAAAATATCTTCAGATACCACCAAAAATTGGAAGAACCGGTACCATGACGTTTCGAGGCCATTTTAAGAGCCAAAAGACATGCAACTTTATAGTGACACTTTGTTTCTATGCGTGATATTGCAAAAATTTCATTGGTATATTCTCAATTTTTTGAGGCAAAATTCTACGTATGTTTATTTAAAATGCTTCTGAAACTTTTCAATTTTGAAGTTTTCCGTTGATTTTTCTTTATTTGTACTCTAATTTAAACTATTTGTTATGTGTAAAAATAAAAACATGTTTGCACTTCCCAGTAATGTGTTATTTATATTGAAAGTCGGATTTATCAAGTAAGAGTAAGGTGTACTCTCAATTTTTTGAGCCACTGTAGCATTCATTTTCGATCGTGATAGCATCATAGGCGACAAGATTATTCCATTTATCATTTTTAACCTCTTACGTATTTTTTTTCGTAATTAGAAGATATCTTACATTTCAGGAACGTGATGTCTTACTGATTCTACCATAACCATAGAAAACTTTAAGTGCATATAAGAATTTTATGTACAAGAATTTTTTTTTTGAAAAAAGCACACTTTTTTCGGGCACCTTATTGTAAATATAAGTTGGTCCATTTCATATCATATGATAAACAATAAGATAAGAAGGTTGCTTTCGGAAATACAATGCGATTTTTGTTATAGAAAAAAGAAGTCGAAGATGTTATATCTTATCGCAAGACAACGCACCATTAGATGTTTGTTATATACATACAATTAAGTTTGAAATCCGAGAAAGAAGAGAGGACAATAGGGACAACATAAATTTGATTCAAGTAACTATTGAAAGGGAAATAAAAGAACTCCTAGCTTATCGTTGAGTTGATATTTTATTTTAATTTGAAGTATCTCGTTATTCAAGATGTCTTTAAAATTTTTCTAAATGAGGTAACTGATCACTGATCTTATCGGAGATAGTTGAGAGTTAATGATCTGTTTCATGGAACAAACAGCAGTTAAATCCTTTTTCGGTCAATATTGGAAACGATAAGCTGCTTCTGCAAATGTTTTGGAAGCAGCTATTACAGACAGTGAACAGAATAATTGGGTCTTTTTACAATGACACGGATAGTTGTGAAAATAAATGATTCGATGTGGTAAGTAACTAGTATAAGAGAACATAATTTGTAACAAATTAAAAATTTACTTCTCTTTTGCTGTTTTTTTTCAAAATAAATAAAAGAATAGATTTTATAGAGCTGATTAATCAGTGTTGAAAATTATATAACAAAGCTAAACGAGATGCAATTGAAAAAATTATGATGTTCGATTAGTTTTTAGTTCTGAATTTCAATTATTTTCTCGGTAACGTTTTTTAATCAATCTCAAATAAATAATTTAAAATCAGAGTTAGTCATTTTGGAATAAAAAATAAGAGTTCTTGCACACACAACAGCTTATTTTTACATTTAAAACAAGGACGGCACATAAATAAAAAGACATAAAAATATGTCCGCAGTACCGAATTCTTTTTCCAATAACGTTCTACTTACAAAGAGACAAACTCGATGGCATCAGAAATAATACTGGTTGCCATATACAATCATATAATCAATAATAATAATAAAATATCCTGGGACAATACACAAAATATTATTAAAATACAAATATCGTCAAATTACAAACATGTCCAAACAAGAAATAAACTTTATTTTAAGCCTCACAATTCTTCTTTAGTAATTTATTGTTCAAAATTAAGCTTACATTTTCTAACGCACAAATAGGCCTTCGTTGCATTTATGGCAGAATTTAGTGTCTTAAGATTGCACTTTTGACATCTGTTTCAAGAAGAGATCTGAAGATTATCATAGCTTGACTTATGCTGAATCTTTCTACAGTTATGCATTCTCAGTTAGATATGATGTAGAAGTATAGGAAGTAGTGTGGTTGCTCAGGTATGGCCATGTTACTTACATCATGACAAAAATCTCTTTTAGTTTACTGGAACTTCAAAACAAAATGCCAATATAATTAATTAAATCTAAATAATGATTCTTAATCAGATTTAAAGTAGTTGCCGTGGCTGGTTCGTGAATGCTTTGATTAAATACGCAAATAGAAAACTTAACAACAAATTTATTTCAAAATCCAATCACTACAGTAGCAATCATCTTTAAGATAAAAACTTTGTAATAACTAATTAAATTTTTTGAAATTGGAATAAGTGCTTTAATTATAGTTAATACAAAAATTGTTATTTAGATATACATGGATTAGCGTAAAATAATTAAATTTATATCAATAAATCTTCCCAATGCAATTTTATCAACCGGAACTGAATATACTAAAGTATATGAATGCTTTATATCCTAGCTTCTGGATAAAAGAGACGCATGATATCTCACAGTTCATGCCGTGCGTTCGTGCATTTGGTAGAAATTTAATGCACGAACAGATTCTTTCAGTTAACTTTCAACATCTATAAAAGCCGATCCTTATCATTCCTGAACGTCCAACTTAACATGCCATCCGCTGGCATTTCAAATAAAATATGAATGTCATATATGCAATTGTGACACTAAATCGTGAATGGAAGTCGTGCTTTACTAATAATTAGGTTAATATAGTCTTTCATTTGATACTAAGTAGGTAGATAATCAATCAACAAAAAAAATGAATTTCATATCTGTTACTGAAACTGAGGCATAATCGGTTTTAAAATTTTTAATGCATTTTAAAGGCTTCATTATTTGGCTTGTATTAAACAAAAACTTCAACTCTTAATATAAAAAAAGAGGAACTTGGCATTCCTCTTTGACAGAGCCACAGTAAAAGTCTAACTTTTCACAAATCAGAATTAAAAAAAAAAAATTTAGTCTAAAATCGCTTTTTTAAATTGGCAGTAAAATAGTTTTTTGTTTTATATAGATTTTAATACATAATGCATTGTTAATAAAAACAGTAGATAGTTTTAATAAATAAAGTGATAAATATAATTAAGAACAATTATAATTATTTAATTGCAGTTATAATTAAAAACTTTTAAAAAATAGTAATTTAACAAGGACAAAACAATTTTCAGCATTTAGAATGCAACTAATTGAACAATATAGTTTTAGAATAAACAATGCAAATAACAACTAATATTTTAAAAGTTGTTTATGAAAGAGAAATATTTTTTTCTCAAGATTATTAACCCTTTCGCCGTCCACTCTTGCCCGGCGGAAATGTCACCCCAGCGGTCCTCTGTTTTTCGCAGCATGTAGTGTTGTTTCCTCTAAATTAGTATATTTCTCTGTATACTAATTATATTATATTAGTATATGTTAATATTATATATACTCTATATTCTATAATATATATATATATATATATATATATATATATATATATATATATATATATAATTCATATATTAGTACATATATCTCTGTACAGATTAGAACAAACAAAAATAAAAACTCAAACAAGTAAACATTTACAAAACATTTTAAACGCTTAAAGTTTTAAAAGACAGAAGAATGCTTGTAGCACGTTACGGCCACCCTGCAGAAGTTTCACTTGAATGCGTTAGATGCGTTACGGACGACGAAGAGGTTAAAGGTCTTAAAAAATTTAATCATTGTGATCACTGAGAACACACAAGAACTATTTAACTAACAAAAACTAGAACGAAGTTGAATAGTTTTTAATTTTGACTACGAATTAACCAAAATAAATCTAGCTTAAGATGATATTCTGACATCACGCTAGTAGAGATTCCAAAAGCCAGAAAAAAAAGAAAAAAAACTCGAATTTGCAAACTTATTCTGTAATAAGTCCATACAATAGACATTTCACTTTTAATGAAAGTGTCAAGTTTCCTGTTGTGTACCTTTTTTTTTTTTACAACATAAACGTTGCAGTTCTGGTTAATAAGGCGTTAATTTCACGCCCCATTATACGACATTCATCAAATGAATGAATTTAATTCTTATGAAACAATAATTGAATGCTTTTAAAGGAACAGTGTTCTGTAAACAATTACAATTTAGTTTGGAAAAATAAAACAGCTGTAAAATGGGTTTCGATGAAGTAGCGACAAAAGGAAAGTGTATCAATTTCCTCGAAGTTCCGGATTCCCAAAAGTTGTTATTTAAAATAGGCTTATTCTGAAGTTAATTTTTCTGTTTGCTTCATTAAGTAATGTTTTTTTTTAAATGATACGACGAATTTTTCTGTGTTTCTAAATAATGCAGTACAGTATATAGAATTAATTTTAAGATTTAGTTAAATTAACGTGCTTTGAATTCCAGATATTTCAAGTTGAATAGTAAAAATTATAAAATGTTAATGCTTTCTTTGAAAAGTAATAAATGTTTTCAATTCACTCTTTTATTTTCATAAAAATTTTCATTTCACAAAAACCATAAATTTCAATCCTAACAATAAACATATAGAGTATTAAAAAATCTGCTTTTTAAAAGGAAAAAAACATTGAAATGGTCTATTAGAAACTTTTTGGAATGTGAGTATGTAAAAATTATATAAAGGACAAGTTTCAGTAGAGATAGATAAGAATGGAAGCAATTTAATATTTGATATGATTTTTCATTAAGTTGTTAAGTTTGTCCAAGATAATTAAGTCATGATATATCACAGCTAATATCTGTTAATAATAAAGATGAATGTATGTCTGTGCTTCTGTGTGTATGTGTTTAAGCTTTGCGAGCCAGATCATTTGATATATAACTATCAAATTTGGAGTATGTATACCTTTGAGGGTGAGAATGCGAACCTTGGAGCGGGTTTTTAAAAATTTAATTAAATAAAATTTAATTCTAATTTTTGGCGTTTTAGTGCGAGAACTTCCGAAATATCCGAACAGCACAAAAATGAATTTCATATCTTTCAAAATTTAGAAATATTCTTTTTTTAATGAAACCAATACCAGTCGTGCGAATTTTTGTAATCTTTGCAAAATATTTTTTTGTCCAATTTCCAGCAATTGATTACATTGTTGTCCTGAAATTGAAACCGTTTTTTTTTTTTAATTGAGTATTGATTCGCGTAATTTTTTTTTTATTGTTGAAAGCAAAAGAAGAAGAATTATTTTTTATATCTGCATAGTTTACAAGAAGAGTAAACAAAATAAAATTACATTACGTGAAATTTAGAATATACTATATAAACCGGACATTTTCATTTTTAATAGCACTATAATGTTATGGGCTTAAACTTCAGTACAAAGATTCATGCACACAATAAACAGAAGTTAAGTAAGGCAATTAAAACAAAACGACTGCTATTTTAATGATGTTTGCAGAATCATGGATACGAAATCATATTTTAAAGATTTAAATAACATTAAATATAAGCAATAATACCAGCAAACCAGCTTTAATGCTTCTGAGTTCTGCAGATTTGTTACTTTATCTGCACTTAAAAAGACTGGATTTCGAAGGATATAAAAGTGCAACTTAAGCAATAAATTGCAATCGATATAATCAGAAATTAAGATGGGACACCTGGCTTATCAGATTAAATAAGCTATACTATGATTTTAATAATTTTTATTTATTTTTCTCATTATATGCAATCCTATATATTCATGTCAAACGGAAAAGTTCAAAACAAACTAAAAAAAGTTGAAAGAAAAAAACGCGTTCATTAACAAAGTGAAAGCACAACTGTGATAACTGCAATCGTGCCAAGGACGCGACATTTCATTACAAAGAATGATAAGTAATGGCGTTCACACGCATAATATGCCGTTTGAGAGTCAATTAGCCGATCTACGTTTACATTTCCCTTGAATTCACTTTGCAGAGTCCGGTTTCTCTTGCATTTTAAGTGTATTTGTTGACTAGGTGACTTCTACACCAATCGTTATTTGGTTACTTTTGGATGTTTCAAGTTCTGCCATTTCTACTCTGTCGTGATTAGAGATATTGCAATATCGGACCAAAATTTCAATACCGGTATTCGGTATTTTTTTAGATCTTAATACCGGGATACCGGTTTTAATATCAGTATTAGAAATTTTAGAAAAAGAAAGAAGACACAGGTGTTTCTTTGTTTTATTTGCCAGTTTTATTAGAGAGTGTAAATATATCAAAAAATAATTTGTAACCTATAAATTATAACAGTACGTATTATTTATTTAAATATTATATTATGTTTAAATAAATGGAACATATTATTTACTTAAATCACAAAAAAGTGTAAATATCACTATTCAGTCTGTGGTACTATTACAAATTTTTGAAAAGTGATCTTAAAAAACATAATGCATCAATTGTACTGTCATTAAGTCTGAAAAGTAATTTTGTGCAAAAATGACCAGCTGTCGAAAACGGTCTTTCGGCATCTACGCTAGTTGATGGTACTGTTAGCAATTATCGATATACTTTTTCCAAGTATTTACCTCTAAATCCCTCATCTTCAGTGGATGGTTCGTCGGATGGTTTTGGAATAGCTGATTTCTGTTTTGTATTTCGGTTCGTTGAAATTTTTTTATTTATCGCTAATTCTAATTTTTGTTCAAGAGACAATTCCTTTTCACTATCGCCATTAGTATCATCATAATCTTCGATAACTGAGCCGAATTCTTCTGAATGTGGAGAGGTGTGTGGGTAAAAAATTCTAAGAAAATTTACTATAAAAATCAGATTTGAATTGGTTATTTTCTTTTCTTCTTTTTCATTTTCATTTTTAAAATCATTATTATGTTAATACCATAAGACATTTTCTATTTCGGTATGCCTTTCTGCCGAAAAAACGGTATTTAAACTTGTGAATACCGGTATTACAAAATTGTACAAATGGCTCAAAATACCGGTATTCGGTATCCCGGTATTGCAATCTCTAGTCGTGATATAATTCAGTATTTTATTCGTCAACGGACATAAATTTTTCCAAAAAAGACAGAAAAAACTTTTCTGCAAACTGCCATAAAACTGTGAATA
Source organism: Argiope bruennichi (assembly GCF_947563725.1). Lineage (NCBI taxonomy): Eukaryota > Metazoa > Arthropoda > Arachnida > Araneae > Araneidae > Argiope > Argiope bruennichi. Next base: position 108,277,914 of record NC_079152.1, on the reverse strand, counting down.
TTTAGGATTTAGCAGTAATAAGATGAGAGAAAATACAATAATTAAAAAAAACGTATTGCAAAAATTAACTGTTGTGAAAAAAAAATCAAAAAATGCTCAATAAATTACTTGTAAAATTTTCAGCTCGAGATTTTTAAGATAAGTTTTTCTTTTTATCTAGTAAAATCGGTACAGCGAAGTATTTCATTCTTTTAGCGAATTTTCAGTTTTTTTATATTAACGTGTATTTTTTATCATTGGTTTGGAGTTGTTCCAATTTGAGTATTACTTATATTAATTTCGTCTAGCGAAGAAAAATTCAGCTGTGTTACGAAATTTCCCGGGGTTCGTTTGGATAGTGGGAGTTATATGGTGTGGAGAACACTCAATCAGCAGGCGGCAGTAGAAAATGAAACAACGACGTTTATTTACACGAAGACACACAGGACATCACAAAGACGACAACTATATACAGCACAATAGACGATTATCTTCAGCCGAGACGTGCACCATACAACCAGTATGGCGCACGTCTCGGTACTCTATGGTACTCTACTGCAGACAGTAGCGCACAGCTTAGTTCAGCACTAGCTTCACTCCGTCGCTGCTCCGCTTTGCTCTGGAAGGCCAGTTCTTTAGCGTCGATTCCGACTACTCTCCTCTGTCGCTTCCGACTACGACGACCCAATTCACGACTACCACTGGTTCACGACTCTCAATTCACCACCACTCCCCGGCAGCTGCAGCTCCTTTTATAGGTCTCAGGCGGCGGGGCTAGAAACCTCTCAACCAATCAGGAACGTTCGAGGCGTATCTCGGTTCCTACTGGACGGATCGGGAAAATTCTCGATGTTTCGGGTATAATCTATTTTGGTACCAAAGTCGCCAAATGGTCGCCAAGCTCTGGGACCTCCTATGGAACCAATTATGCTGAGAAGCCGCAGCTGTATGCGGACTTTTCATTACGTTTCATTACTTTTTTTTCTTTTGTCGACTTCTTTTTATTACTTTTTATTTTTATCTGACTTTTATATACAAAACTAGAAAAAAAGAAAAAAATTGAAAGGAGTCGTCAATTCAGTGTCAGAGTATAGAAAAGAGGTCGTCAATTTATTTTTCAAAGAATATGAAAACATTAGAGAATTTTTAGATTGTTACAAATTACCGTCGAGCATGTCAAATTATAATATCTTGTTAAGTAGTAAACCTACGAAACAATCCGAACGCTTAATAATGTCTCAGAAACTATTAAATCTTCTTATGATAACAAAATTTTCGTATAAATATTTAACTTTAATACATTAATATGTAATTACTAATTTTTTTATTTGGCTATCAGTATCTATATCCATCAATAATCTAAGAGTTTCACTTTAAGAGTATTTTCAGTATTTAGTGGAAATGCAGCAAAAGGAAGAATATACCTCTTTTTATAGAGCGAAAGTTTTCAAAAAGTACCATTTTCTCTGCAAGTGCAATAATGAAGCCTATTCGTTCGATTCTATAGTTTGTGAAGGAAAGGTACCATAGGAAGAAAAAAGTCAATTTCTGCCACTGCGCAAACGCAATAATAAAGCGTATTCATTCAGCTCCGCAATTTGTGAATAGAGAAATGTACTTTCCAGAATATAGGCACCTCTTTCTTTTCTAGAGACGGTAGAAAGGAGGCTTTATACTCTTTGTTTCTGCAGAAAATTATTTCGCTTGTACGGAATTTGAATATAAAAATAAAAAAAATGTGTAATTGTTGATAAATGTATTTTAATTAAAAGTATTATACTATTAAACCTTTTCTTAAATAAAAAAATATATATAAATGTCTATTTTATACTTACTGTTTTATTATCTTTTTTATAGTTGAGTTGCACTTGAATAAATCTTCAAAGAAAATAATAAAAAAACAGTTTGAAGTCTTTTGTTAAAATTCATTAAAAATTATGATTTCAATGTTGAAATATTCTACATTAAGTCAAATATCTTATTACTTTTATATATTAATAATTAAATTATTTAGCATTAAACAGCATGGGCATAATTTGAGGTATGCCTTCCGGTGTAACTTAAATGGGGAATATTCTATAACTTACATGCACAATCACTATGCACAGAATTAACTATACATAAAATAACTTTGATAAAAGCAATTGTTTGGTTTAAAAATTTAAAGATATTATACATTAATGAATGCTGGCGATTAATCTCTGATTAAAAAACTCAAATAAAAGTATGTAAATATGTATGTAAATAATTTCTTGCTACAAAAAAATCATGACATCATGCCATTATTTAAAAAATGATGCAGATATATTTCTAAGTACAATAAATTTTCGATAACAACTATCTTCCATTTCTTTTTTTTTTTCTCTCTTTTCACTACTCAAGTGGAACAAGTTACTAAATCATTTTGTAACAAATATTTAAAAAAAATATTATTCATAAATTTAAAAAATTTACAGTAAAATAATTGATTATATTTTTTACAAAAGAAGTAAACAACAAATTTGTAAGCACAGAAATCTACAATATTAAGACATAGCTGGATGTATGGTCCCTCAGGGTAAGTCAGCCATCTGACTCTCCAACCCGCCACGATGGCACAAGGATTTAAACCATAAAAACTGAATGACCGGACCGCCGCAACAGCAACATTGGTGGGAACTGTAGTTGAGTCCCAAGGGCCGTCACCGGCCACGGTACAACCCTTCCCTAAGGAATTCCACCCCGTCATCGATGGGAGGAGTCAGATTTCCCCCACCTATTAGTGTGCCCTCCAGGGTGGCGAGATCCAACCACCATGCCGGAAGCATCTCATCCTCATTTCGAGGTGCCCCCCGGGGGTTAAGGTCCCTCAGGGTAAATAAAAAAAGAGAATTTTCGTGTTGATATGTTCTCTTTTTAGGTAATGGCAGATTTAGATATTTTATGGCCCTAAAACTTAATCAACAAATTAATCGTTTATTTTAAGTTAATTTCTTATTTTATTAACTCTGCGAAGATATTTTTGTTATGACTGAAAATTCCCATTTGTATAAATTATCATTGTAATAGAAATTCAGACATATGTAAATGTAACGAAACTTAAAGGAATTTTATCAATTATATTTGATAAAGTTTAATATTATACTAATATTTTATAATTAATAGAATTTTGATTTTTTTTTTTTTTTTACAAATTTATATATTTATCAACTAGGAAAGTAAAATAAAGATTCATATTGAACTTGCATTCCACCTCTTCTGAGCTTAGCAGTCCTAGAAAATTACTTAGTCTGAATTCCATCATTGCTTTCTAGCCTTTATCCTCTAGTTTTAAACTCATCGTCAATCCTTAGTTGAATTTCAAAAATTTGGTCTCTTAGCATTAATAAGAAATGTTTAAAGAATAAGAAATCAGATTTAAGAAAACAGATTCCAAAAATCATATTAAAATGTGATGATAAGCAAATGAATGCTACTGCAAATAACGAAATTATTTCAGTAGTTTTCAGTATAAATTATCTCTCTCTTTATAATCAGAATTTTATTAAATTTTCTTGATTAAAACAGATTGTAAGGGAAAAAAACTTTTTGATACGCAAGATGATCAATTTTAATTTTATACAATCAATTTTTATCTTTTATAAAATTGCTTGCCATAGTTTGCTTCGACTCACATCCTAATTTCAGATTATAAGATGACACGTAATTTTGAAAGGTGGTCCGATGATTCCTGCTATCCTTTTTCAAATTATGTACAAATAAAAGAAAAGCATTTGAACTTCTATTGACTTACCGTAGTAATTAGCTGTTACTGATTTGGGTAGTAAGCTGCTGATTTAGGCATTTATGTTTGCCACGCAACAATCATTTTGAGGGTTCTCTTTTAATAACTGATTAATTTAGCTTCGGATTTTTATTTTAATCGTGTTTTGTTTTATTGCAATTTATAATTTTTTATTTTAATAACATTGTAAAAATATATATTATATATTTTTTTATTTAATTTTTAATAAATATACATAAAAGAATGCCTAAAGTAATAAAATTCTTGAAGAATGAATTTTGATTATTAATTAATGATTTTCTTACTCACAAATATAAAGTAAGGAAATCATTAAATAATTGAAAGATTAGAAAGAAAAAATAAATTTCAAACAAATATAACATTAAAAATTAGTTTGTGGACAAGTGGAAATTATAACATAACCGGATAACAAATCTACCCATCTATATATATATATATGTAATGATATCTCTAAATCTAAATTAAATCCATATTAAATTCTTAATTTTTATCTTAATTTTACCCATATTAACTTCATTCTAAAATGTTTTCTTACTTCCTGATCCAATTCCACCTTTTTTTATTTAATCAATTCTGCACAGCTCTGTAAAATTGCTGAGTTCCCACAATCCGAGTTAAGGGATAAAAATCTGTCAGTCTAAATAAATTCATTTAAAAGATACCTATTTTCCCTATTTATAATTACCGGGGATAAATATTTCACTCTTTTGTGTTTCGCTCTTGTATCGCTTGTGAACGGACGTCAGTTCGTTCGCGCTTCATGTACATTGATTCTGCCTCCCGAGAAAGAATAAAGCGAAATTTTAAAATTACAAAAGTGTCTTCTCTCTTCGGCCACGAAACTGCTTCAAAAAAATTTATATTTTACACACACACACACACACACACACACACACACACACACACACACACACACACACACACACACACACACACACACACACACGCACGCACAAAACTCTAATGGTACGTGGCACCGAAATCGAACTTATTACTTATTCTCAAATGGCAATAGCCAAATGTAAATAAATCACTAAAGAAACGTTTTATTATTAGACATTGCTTCATTAAACTTTTTTCTCAGCTGCATTTAGTTAAATGTTTTATTAGTTAAGAAACGTCAAAGTATTATTAGAAATTTTCTGAATAGGATTCACTAAAAACTACATTCATTATTTAAAGAAATAATAATAATAATAATAATAATAAAAAACAGGAGTCAAACAAAACTTAATCGAGAGCAAAAATAGTTTTAACTACCACCAACTAGATAACACTTTGGCCTAGTTATATAAATTGACGACCATATCTACAAAACTATTAGCTCACAAAAATGATTTCGCCTTATTTTAAAACTCCGGAAATTACTTTTTTAACGATATCGATTTCATTTCTGTATAATATTTTCGTTACTTTTAATAAACATTTTAAATGTAATATATAATTAGAAAAACATAATTTTTTAATGTTATGAAATTCAAACTTATCCATCAAAACATTCCATTGCATTCAATTTCCAATGTTGAAATTAAGATTTTTTTTTAAAAAATGCTTTCTTTGAACATTTATTCCAAATTAGGATTTCTACTTCCGCTTTTATTTTGTAGTATATACATTTTTTTAAGCTGCATGCATATAATGCATATAATGTTTTTTGATTTATTCAACTAAATTGGTGGGTTTTTTTTTCAATCATAGGAAATAACAAGGTGAATTTTTTTAAAAAAAATATGCTTTCCACTTTAATATTTAACGGCCTGAAAAGTCAATAATCTGTTAGAAATGATGGTCGCCAAAGGCGGTAAGTATTTGACATCCCTCTATATTATAAAAATGTTAATACTTAAACTGTAAACAATGATTTTAATAATTCAATGTATGCGCGTATTGCAGTAATAATCTTTTATAATTCAAAAAAGTACAATTTATTATATGCTTATTTATCAGACTAATAGCATTTACTAATCCACTTGCTTGTGCCTCTTTCATTCAGGGATTCAAGGCAGTGGCCTATTCCTCTTAGTAGGAAATCCGCCACTGTTTGCAGTCTATTTTGCGGATAACCCGCGGCTGCTATGTTAATCAGTCAAGCAGTAATCGTAAACTTTATTGCAAATTTGTAAATTGATAAAAAAAACTGACTTCCTCAATAGCCGACAACTTGATAAAATCAATAATATGATGCAAGTAACTGACGTCATATTTAAACAAAACATTAAAAATGTTTTGATTCTTTTGTTTAAAGTTTAATCATGCAAACGTTGGAGACCTATTTAAATATTCCACTATCGCAACTACGGAACTAAAAAGATCTTTTGAAATGTGCCTTAAAAAAAACTCTGACGGATACAAGAAGTATAAAAACTTCCATGGCTAGTGTTTTGAATGTAGTTTATGATGACATGCTTTGGAATACTATGCTGCTTTTTGTGCTTGAATTTCATTCTCCCAAACTTTATTGACAAAATTGCGCCTTCCAAAATTTACATTTTAAATAAATAAATAAAAAACGGAAATCAGCTTACTAAGAAATAATAAAAGAGTAAGTGGTATTCAGCTTTAAAATGGATTTGAATCATTTAAAAGTATATAAATATTGCTTAACTTGGAAAAAATATGAATTTCTTCTGTAAACTATTTTTTAACATTATAATTTGATATTCTTTTAATTAATAATTCTTAATTGTTCTATACAATAAAAATACCTAGTACGTAAACCCCAATAACATTGTGCTGATGTTAAACATAGTTGAGATATCACATAATTATCAATCTCACCATTAAATTAAAGACTTCATATACTGTTAATCACTAAAATACTTTATACATTCTTATTTAAAATTTTTTAACATTTGTTAGTAAATATAGCTACAAAAATTTCCTGATTAAAGATATGTTTAATAAGCATTAAATTTTTTAAAAAAAATAGATTACCGATGCACAGTATAAAAAATATTAATAACATATTTCGGTCATCGGCTTGTGTGAAATTAAATAACTTATGAAATTTAATTTATCTTTATCCTATATAAATGTAATCCTTAAATTCATTTCTTTATCCTTAAATGTAAAATTCGTTATTTCTGCGATTTTATGTAACAGTTTATATCCGATCTTTTATAATAGGGTTTTTAAGCCTGTCACACACAGACACCTATTGGGTTTCGGTAATGTTTTCAACTACAGAATTTAATGAAAAAACACTATATTGGACGAACAAATGAATTTCGTTTTTACACTTTTCAAGAGACAAAGAAGAACAATGTTGTAAATCAGAACAAAAAACGAAATGTTAGAAAATAGTTATATTAATTACCGCCAAAACTTAATTTGAGTGGGCTACATAAAAATGTTATAACTGTTGGGAATGCTGTATTAACAGTTTCAGGATAATCGGGATTAACAATGTTTCGATTGAAGTTTTATTATACTTCTCAATAACTTTGATCTACGGATAAAAAAGATATAAAAAATTGATAAATAAAAATATATATAAAAAATTGAATAATGTATATGCTCATATTCCGTAAATAATTTTTTTAATTAATTTTTGGTAAAATATTAGTTATTTATTGAAAATCATGGAATTTTTATTATTGTATTCATTTTTTGTTTATATTTTTATGAGCGCTTATTAATAGTATGGTCTATACTATATTGATTATATTTATATTGATTTATTTATATTGATTATTATATTGATTATTATATTATATTTATATTGATTAGTTTATATTGATTATATTTATTTTTATAGAATATATATATATATATATATATATATATATATATATATATATATGTAATGATATTTTAACTCTAATTTCAATTTAATTAATTTTCAAGATTTTATCTTAATTTAGCCCATAGTAACTTCATTCTAAAATATTCTCTTATTTCGTGATCCAATTCCACTTTCTCTACTTGATTAATTCAAGAGAAGCTTTATAAAATTGCTTAGTCAGCTAAACGCCGATACTTTCACACGCTCGGCGTGAAGGGGTAAAAATGTCCAGTAAGCACATTCTTTCTTAAAAGATCCCTGTGTTTCCCTTACATGCGATTGACATGCGTCAGAGATTCCTATCAGAATCTTATTAATACATTAGAACTATGAAGAAATATTTTCCCTATCAAATTCTAAGGTAATATAAGCCGAGGGATAATTTATTTCGGTCTTTTTTTCCCTACTTCTGCTTTTTTGTACTGCGCTGTGGCGGACGTCTTGTCCGCGTGTCTGCTTGTAAATAATTATGCTTTTCCGATGGATTAAAAAGGTTAAAAGTATCTTCACTGCTGGTCACAACTGCATTCTGCATCACAACAAATAATGTTACATATATATATGTATATATATATATATATATATATATATATATATATATATATATATATATATATATATATATATATATATATATATATATATATATATATATATATATATATATATATATATATATATATATATATATACATTAATAAATAAATGTGAGAAATTTTTTTTCAAACACGCATCTATAACCTATTAGGTCATAAATGTATGTACATGAATACTATGAATATAATTATGGCTTATTATTTTTCTCGCATATCGTAAATGAAAAGCATTTTCATGTTTTGCGCTCTTTATTGTGGTTATTTTTCTGTGGCCACCGAAATTTGTGGGAATTTGCTCAGTGATCATTGAATTAGAATTATTATTTAACATTTTATTTTTGAATGAAATAAGTTAATCAAATTCGTTTTGAAGTTGGCAACAAGTTGTGAGGAATTTTGATGCAACAAATAAAGAGAATTTAATTATTTCGCCAGTTTGAATACAACTGACAATGGGCCTTTGACACAAACTGTTCTTTTTTTTTTCTAACCTGTGGTACTCACGGGGAATTTGAAGATGTGAAAAATAATTTCTAGTTTCATCATTTGTGTTACGACATTCATTGCAAGCTATATAGAATTGTTCCATCATTTTCCATCATCACTGAGAGTATATATAAAGAGTTTTAAAACACCCTGTATATGAAGCAATATGCAAATACTATATAATATATAATATTTCGTTTGCAAACTTTATACAAGCTCAAGAATCCGAATTAGTTGAGATCTATAATAATTTCATAATTTCTCAATTTAAAAACTGAATTAATAAATGAGAATTTCAAATATTGCATTGGAGATATCTGAAAAAAAGGATGATGAGATAATATTTATATTGATAGATTTGTCATCAAAGGAAGATGACGAATTTGGTTGTCATTTTGTAAATTATAATAGTGGGAATAAATTTGAAAACTGAAAATCTCAGATTATCAGATAATTGTTCCACCTTTATCGCTGAAGTTATGCCATAAAGATACCGATGATTATATCAGACAACAAGGGGAAACTGGACAAAGGTTTCAGATAGGATGAACTTGCATGCATTAGAACCCTGAGTGAAGAAAATGAAAATCTGGAAAAATTTGAAAGGAAAAATAAATTAGCATCATAAAGGAATTCAAATATATGGCATAAAAGCCCACGTAGAATTAATAAGAAAACTGATGAGCATGGTTAGCTCACAACCAAGAAATTCGATTCAAATTTCAATTTATTTTATTTCAAAGCTCAAATTAAAATCTATTTGAAATTATTTGAAAAACTAGGGACTTTTGAAAAAAAATGATTGTATAATTCTATAAAAGGTAGACCTACCCAGTAAATTTTTGAAAGAGGCAATCTAATGAAATTGAAGACAACTTTTTTCTGAACTAAGTTTTAAGCAGACATGGTATCTTTGAAATTTCACAGAAAAGATTATTTTCTAAGTGTGAAAAATGAAGGAAGATTCCAAACATTTTTTTTTTTTTTTTGGAATGGGGGATATAAAAAGAAGTAAGAGAAGACAAATCGAATTGGAAGGCTCTATCGAAAACTCACCTGTTGTGTTCCAATTTCCAAATCATTCAAAAATGCTTCTTCATTAACTCTTCGATTTGAAACTTCAAAATGCGCGACTGTTTTTATAAATTTTGTATATACCATGTTATTTATTTTATATCTGATTAGTTATTTAGTAATGTTTTATTTTATATTTAGTTAGCTATAATATATCAAGGATGTTTCTTAAGTATTCTGAATATCTTTGCCGTATCATGTACTTACAAGTATTTTTGAAATGCTGTATTATAATGTGTGTTTTACTAAATTATGTCACATGCATGTGGTATATTTTATGGTATGCTATGTAAAATGTATTCTGGGCTTTATATGCAAATGAATCCTTCTATCCGATTTCCATTAATATATTCATATTTGGGTAGGTGGTGCAAGCAACAATAACTGAATAAATAAACATAAAATACCGAATTTAAATTCCATATCGAACATTTTTTTAAATATTCTAATCAAAGATTCTGACATTTTTTAAAAATATACTAAAGGATAATAATGATGGCAAAGAATTCTTTAAAAAAACTGATTGATTTTATTGGTAGACAAAATTTATTTAATTTGAAATTTCACTACTAACAATTCGAGATTGAAATCATTTAAAAGTTTCGTAATCGTTTGACAAATAATAATTTCTTTCTAATATTAAGCTGAAATATATGCCTGTAATTGCAAAATTTTCAATAGCTGTCTTTTCTTTTGATGCTTAGAAATTTATATTTTTTATATATAAACATATTGTACGTGTAGCGCACTAATAAAAATTATTACAAGTCTTTTTTACAAACAATATATTTTTCAAAAATGTCTGTTTCATGGTGGATAATATATACAGTACACTCCCGAGTATCCGGTTCACGACTATCCGGCTTCCATACTATCCGGCCTAGTTTTCTTTTATCGTAATTAAATGAGGAAGGCAAGGCGTTGTAGAAACAGTCATCTATGTATTAAGGACTTTTTCAAAAACTAAAAACTGTAAGTTTTGACTCTTATCTTAGGATTACCTTTTTATATCTGTGTAATCATTTATCAATGAAAAATAAAGCCACTTTGAGTCAATTTTCTTAAGAATTAAGCTATTATTCACTTTAATGTTTTGTTTATATTTCCTGCATTTAAGTTAGGAATTACCGAATTTACGTTAAACTGTGAACAGTTTATATCCTTTAACTTACTTTTTCTCTAATAAATTCTTGAAACGTGCGATGCAATATATAAACATATTTAAACTACCAATGCAGAGTTTTCTATTTTAACTCGACGCGTTGCCGCGGCCGTGTTCACATTCGACATGGCTTGAGAAAAGTGGGGGGGGGGCTTAATATTCAATATGAATTATGAAAATACGAATTACGTAATGCATTTGGTATAAAAACTTTATCTTCTGATATTGATGGGCAAAGAAATGAACCCCAGCCTATTCGACTTTTTTATTGTCCGGTCTGTCCTTACGTTACATTAGGCCGGTTACTCGAAATTGTACTGTATGTAAAACCCTAACTATATATTTATCTTCTTCTTTTTTAAATCTGTATTTTAGAAGGTACCCATGTTTTAAAGAGAATTTGAGATATTATTTAGGTTTGCTTTCTTTAAAAAAAATTCCAAAATGATGAATTTCTTAATTTGAAATTTGATTTGAACTTTAGGTATTTAATTGAATGCATAGTAAAGTTTTGAAATTAGTGTAGACAAAACCATAATGGATCAATCAAAATAAGCTGTTAAGACTGGTTAAGCTCTTCATGATGGTTTTATCTTTAATACTCAATGTTACAAGCTGTTATTTTAAATTTTTTTTAGAGATGATGAAAAAGAACAAGTTCCGGAAATTTCAGCTTTTAAGATATATTTGAAGATTCTGCATTAAATTTCATGCATGATCGATTCTATTCCTTTTCGTCAACAATTTTACTCTAAGAAAAATATTTATCTTGTTTATCATAATACTGGTTTAACCTTGAAGAGGAATAATAAGCGATCATAAAACAAGAGGTTTAGAAAATAAGTCTAAAACTTTAAAAATAAATGAAAGATTCTTAGCTTCTGTTTTTGATTTATTTAGTTAATTTTTTTAATAAAAAATAAAGTATTTATTTTAAATCTACCACCCTAGAACATTTTTTAACTGATAAAATGTGATGTATCCCCAAAAGACATTATACATATAAAATTTCCGGTATTGATATGGGATTAATGCTACATAGTGTGATTTAAAAAAAGAATTTATCTACTAAGTATATTAGTTTTATTTATCATAATTATTTTATCTTTATTTTAATTGCTAATAAAGGAAATATGTGTCTGTGCGTTGGCTCTCTAAGTCGAGAACACTAGACTTAGAGTTACCAAATTTGTCACAGATTTACTTTGGAGAGTGGAAATTTGTAACTCACTGTGATTTAAAAAAAATTAATTGATTAAGTATTAAGAAGAATTTGAGTGTTTTCGCAGTAACTAATGAGTTAACTAAAATATTATTCCACACAATTAATAATTGCAAAATTTTAAAATAATTTTTTTGAACATAGAAATTTTATTGCCATGGATATCCCTCTGAATTTTGACAATTTACATGAAATATTTTTTAATGTACTTTTCAATAATATTTTTTATTGCTGTAATGAAATTCAAACCGCTTTCACTGCTTCATAAAATATTTGATTGCACGATTTTTTTTTCACTTTTGCCCATTATCTGGCAATTCTTCATGTGGAATAAGAAAATAAAATTATAGCATCGCGAGAAACAGTATACAATTTAGAAGATAAACAGCAATTACATTCATTACACAATTATGTTTTTAATAGCCCTATGATATCATGGGACTTGACTCCACTAGAAAGGCCCATTTACATAATGAATAGTAGAAGGTAAAGTTATTAATATGCTATGGTTTCAAGTCTATCTCAATTTGATGCTTAAAGTACTTATTGAGGAATCTTGAAATTGAAATTATATATAAGAGATTCAACGGAAATGTAATCCATGCATTACTGCCGGCGAATAACCTGATTGCCAAAGATAAAAAATATCAAAACTATTATAAGCGAAAATGTCAAAGCTATATCATGCAGTAATTTTGATATCAGGTATTCTTAAAATATGTTGCAAGGTTAATTCTTTTTCGCATACTTTTCTCGCTATAGATTTAAAATAAATAAAAAGAATCTGCATGTTGAAGAAATTTCAAATTTTTATTTCAAATTATTTTCCTTGTTTATAAATTTAAAGAAATTGAAATTGTTTTGTTCATGTTTTGCTGTGAGTAAGGATATTTGCTTCAACATTCTTAAAATTTGAATGAATTTTTTAATTTATGTTTAAAACATTTATCGCAACTTATTGGTTGGTTTATCGCTTGCCTTATTTCATTTTAACCGCATTCTGCACCGACTTTTTTTATTTTTCAACTGAAATTACTTAAACCTCTATGTAGCAAATTTTAAACTAATTTTTAAGATTAAATTAATTTATTATAGACACTGTTTATTTAAATTTTATTTATTAAAAATTTCTTCTTTTCTTTAAAAAATGAAGAAAATCATTAAATCATTTTTACTCACTTACAAACAAGATTGCCACACGAATTGTCTATAATTCACGTCTACTTTCTAAATATATGACCCGTTCTCTAGAGGTAACGAAATATCCCGAAAAAAAAAGGAATATCCTATCAGATAAATGGTCTGAAACATAAGCATGCATCATGACATCAAATGTGTTTAATTGTTAAAATGAATCGAAAAAAAGATGAAAATAAGTGATACGATTATGAATCACGACAATATTTAAAAAGAATGGCAACTAATACGATATGATTACTTTCTTCAGCAACTCGAAGCTATAAAAGTCTTTTCCAAGAAAATATTCGCTGGCATAAGTACATCCTATCAATATTAAAATATGCATCATCATCAAAGCTTTCAGCTGCTAATGTCCAACAGTTCTGCAAGAATAAAACCAACAAAGAGTGAATTAATTTCGGCTGAAACACCCAGCATATTATAGCCATAAAAAATGCATATGCCTACTTAACAATTTTTATGCGATTTGCTACGCTTTTTCTTCACAGGCTTACCTCAAGATTGTCCTATTGACCTTCTAGTGGGATGGATCATCATTACTGTTATTTCAGCGAAGCATGTACATGTCGAAACCGTTAGCGCTGGTTCGTTGAGCAGAGATTCCTCGAACACAGCAATTTTGTCGCACTTCATGAAAAGTTACCTGGGAAAAAAACTACGAAGTTGGAAACAGGATGATGAATTCCTCGAAGAAAAAAACCGCGAAAACGCGCTAGGAAGATTCTAGCGAGGAATAATAACTGAAAAAAGTCGTTGACCTTGAAGATATAATCAAAATATTTGTCCTTTGCGATAAGATTTTTTTAGCATATTTTTGATCGACTAATAAACAAGTGAATCTTTTCCTCATAATAATTGTCACTATAATAATAATAAAAAAGTTAATACATAAATAAAAAATATATCCAATGTTTAATGAACTTCTTTGCGTTTGATGCTGTATTCACTATTCTTAGAACATCGATCATTATAACAGCTTACAGAAAAGAAAACTCTCATTTCATACATATTTAAAGTGGACGAAATGAAAGTAATTGGAAAAATGTTCTTATATTACCTTTTGAAAAAAAATATAATAAATTATTTCAATGTAATTAAACTCACTTTCCATACATTTTATTGTTTTATTTTAATTGCAGAAATTAGATTTGAAATAACAGAAACTGCATTGTATCAACTTTTGATGAATTTCTGAGCTTATTGATGATTTGAATCCTTTATCTGTTGCTGGGTATTTATGTGTTTTATTTTGTTACTTCGCAGATTTATATAAATACTTTAAGTTTATTAGACATTTTTATAAATTTTATTATTAGCCAATGGATGTCCCATTATATTGCTTAAAATTAAAAAAAATATTATTTGATTTGAATTTGGATGTTCTCCATTTTATTGTTGTATTACGTAAAAAAAAAACAAAAAAACTTGATTTAGAGAAAATAAGATATAATTCAAAATTTCGCAACTTTTTATTTTCATAAGACGTAATATTTTAAAAAGAAAAAAACACTAAGCAACATTAAATATTTTATAAGTGAATTTGTGTGGTAAGAAAACTATAGATGATAATTCCTTTTATCATGAATTTTTTGAAGTGTTTTAAAGTAAAGTTTTTAATAAATAAAGATGCCTCTTTTTTCATTCAAATGAATTTTTATTATTAAGAATTTAATCTTTTAATTTTTTTTTAAGTGAATGCAAAAACTTTTAAAGGTGTATTAAGTACATTCATATTCCTAAATATATGACAACGGTGACTGAGAAGGGACTGCAAAAAGGTGTATAAAAATTATTTATTTTCCTAAAATTATATAAAAAAATTTTGATTGATAAAATATTAAGATAATATTAATAATTCATCAAATGTAACTGCTCAGTTTCTTAAAGATTTCATTATACTTAATTATCAGGATATTTTCAAAAAGAGCATCTAGTGCAATAATATCGTGTATTAGCACGGACCCTGGTTAATAAAAATGAATACTTATTCATTAAGTTAATAAAATAAAAAAAATATATGAACCAAAAAATAAATCATTAGCATTTTAAAATTTCCCTTAAAAAGGAAATTAATTTGATCATTTTATAAAAAGAAGTACCTCGTGATGTGCACGGTCCAGGGCCGCTAAATACTTAAATCGGCACTGTTAAATGTAGAATATTCTTGAGGATTTTTGAAAATGGTTTTAAAATATATTTTGGGAAATATTCAAATTCCTTACATATAGAAATATTTCTAAACATATATATATTTTCAAATATGTTTCTTAAATTTTATTATTATTCCTTTTTTAAGCAAACTTGTGAATGATATAAAAAAAAAAGCTTACAGAGCCATAACTAAATTTAATTTTTAGAAAATCAAATTCTACCTTCCCTATTTTTTAGGAAACCAATTCGCATTTCCTTTTTTTCATTTAGTAATTAGATTTCAATAGAACATGATGAAAAACAAAAACAAAACAGATGTACTGAAAAGTATATAATAAGAAAACAATAGCAATCTAAAATTCAAATACGAATATTACTGCTGTAGAACAAAGAGAAATGTTGACATTTTTTTGAGTATTCAACACAGAATTTTCCTATGTGCCAAATTATTTTATAAGAAATAGCTGACGAGAATATATTGAATACTTTCGGAATTTTAAATTTAAAAAAATTGTCAATGAAGATAAATAAATGGTATTCCAAAAAATTACAAGTAAAACAAATTTTTAAGCATATATTAGATTTTTGAAATAAACATCAATATAATCACATTGCAAAACAGAAACGCAATGGAAAAAAATATGTGTCATAATAATTTATAATAATTTTCAATCCATACATTTTTCGATTTAACTCTTGTAAAAAAACATATTAAATAATTTCAAATATTTCTAAAATATGTCTTTAAAACATTTTTAGGTAGTTCGGAATTTTCAAAATTTTTAATCTTCTATTGTAATAATTGTATTTATATTCCAACTTTCTCTCTCTCTATTTTTTTTATTCGATTTGTTTTATATTTGTAAAAAATAAAATTCTATTATCAGTTTCTTATTTCTTGTTATGTAATTGTTTTGAAATTTTGTGCACATTTGTATTTTCGAATATAATAGATTTTTTAATATTTCAAGAAGTTATTCATTTATCTGTAAATATATTAATTAAATTAAATTTTGATTTCGTTTGATTACATCCCAAGGTATTGAATTGGAGAAAAAAATTGATTCCAAGATTCGATAGTTCAGTTGAGCTCAGTTATATTAACGTCCCGTTTTTAAAGTAATACTAAGGCTATTTTGGGACGGACCTCATAATTTTGAACAGCGATCAGATGACGAGGACGACACCTGAGCCTGCACCACACAAGCGGGAGGGCGTTTGGCCTCAATGAATTTAACGTGCGCCAGGCCCGCTTACACGACTCTTCTTCGGTGGTATCGGGTATCGAATCAGAAACTTCCCGGTTTAGAAGTCAAGATATTACAACCAGATCTCCGCGACCCCACCCAAAATTCTATAATATTTACAGTAATGAAATATAAATTAATTGACAAAATTGTAGGAAATAGTTTTTAAAAAATCTACTCTTTTAGAATTCTAATAATAGCTTTCAAAAAAATATTAATATTTATTACTGTATTTTGTGTCATATTTAATTATTTATTTTTAATATTTCATTGGTTCTTTCAATAATTTTTAAATTTTTACCCGGAAATCAGCCAGTTTGAACAAGTGTTCTTGATATCCCTAAGTACGCCTTATAACTTTTAATGGAAATTTATTTTTATTGTTAAAAAGATGTTATTCTAAATTGCGATGATGGGTGGAAAAATATTTTAGTAAGAACAGAACCGGATTGCTGACCCATAAATGAGGATGGGCGTTAAGTCCGCAAATGAATTTTGCAACACAGCTCTTAACATAAGTTTACTTTCTCAGTGGAAGAAAGGCGACGCATACTTGAATAATGATTGACTCATGAATGAGAAGAAAGAATCTCAAAATATTAATGAGCAATTTGAATGATTTCAGTGTGGAAATTAGCCCTTATTTATAATCTCTTTATTATAGATGAGAATTATAAATTATGGAGAATTTGGAAACATGAAATTACTGACTTCTTTTTTTTTTTTGTGAAAAACTTAAGCAATTGAAACACAAGGTTTACATAAATGAGTAACCGAACATTAAACATTTATATTACATATAACATAATTAATGATATATGAAAATAAAGAAAAGTATTTCATTTTTTTTTTCTATTAGAAACATTCATTGTGTGAACACGACAAACATCTAATCTGCTGTCAAATTCGTTCAAGTTTGTAGTATCCACTCCCAAGTTTGTAGTTGTACACTCCCCGATATCAGGTTCGCGACTCTCCGGCTACCGTTCTATTCGGCCTGGTTTTATTGACAACATTGTTTATGTTTCCTGGATTAAGTCAGGCATTACAGAATTTATATTAAAATGTGAGTAGTTTATATCCTTTAATTTACTTTTTGTCTAATAAATTCTTAAATCGTGCAGTTCAGTATATAAATATATGTATAAATTACCAGTACAGAGCCTTCTATTTTTCGATGCGCTACCGGCAACTGATTCTATGATTTATCAGGCCGCATTCACATTATACGTGGCTTGTGATAAATGGAAAGTTTAGTACTCAATAAGAAGTGAGAAAATACGTATTTTAACATTGAGCTTTCGTGCAAAATCTTTGTCTCTTGGTATCGGTGGGCAAAGAAATAGAAATAGTTCATCGAATTCCTATCCAGCTTTTTGTTATCCGGCCTGTCCTTCCACCACATTAGACTGGATACTCGGGACTCTGCTATATTTTGAAATTTTATATAGTCAATGATGCGTAACGCAGCTTTGATGGGCTTTTTAAGTTCATTGACTGTTTTTGGCAGTTTGGCCGTGTATACAATGTCTTTGGAATAACCCATAAAAAGAAATAGTTTTAGGTAAGTTACCAGAGTCGTAGTTGGCCATGTGATGAAAGATAAATCTGCGCTACCTACACGTCCAATTCAGCGTTTGGGAGCTCCTGTTTTAGGTTGACTACGAACATACAAACTGCAACAGAATGAGGTCCCGTCATGTTGAACGATAAAATTCGAACTATCCTCCCATAGTTATGGAAATAATCATATTTTCAAAAAAGTCCAGATGAATGCCATCTGTTGAGCGATGCTAAAAGTAAAATTTGGGACGTTTTTCTTATTGACACATGTGTCTACTTATATCATGTTCAATAGTTTAAAAAATTAAAATTGATTTTTATCATATTGGGAAAAAAATTAATTTTTAAAACCAGTCATTTATTTATGCTAATTCTGTATATTTATTTTATAAATAACTCGACAAGAAAGTTCAGCGAAGAATTTTTAAAAATTTATATCCATTTTTGCATTGCTGAATAGAAAAGTTTTTGAAACAATTAATCTAAATCGGTAAAAATTACTTATCTATATTTTAGAATTATTAGCAGTAACTCTAATTCTTAATAATAAGTGCTTCCTAACAGTAATAATTTAAATTTTTAATTATTCTCTTTGAAATCTAGCCTCATTCTTTTTGAAAACAGTCATTCTTTCCGAAATTTTTAATGTTATTTTTTTCTTAGAATTCTTCTCTAACGCTATTGCATTTCCTTTTAACAATATTCATTATCTGAATTGATGAGTCAGTTTTTAAAAGCGCTACTAAGCTCTTGAAGGCATTCACTATTGTAATTGAATTAAAGATGATGAATAATATAAAATTTTGTGACACATGTTGTGACAACATGTAACACGTCACAAAATTTTATGTTATTCATTATAAAAAGAAACATGAATTGATATTTAAAAGAGATAAAGTTAATAAAAAAAATCCATTCTACAAACCTTTCACATAAAAGTTTTTTTTTAAAAAAAAACTTGCTTTTTTAAATAAAAGAATTTTTTTTTAAAATTTTTACTTTTATTATTTAACCCTTTATAGGGTATAATTCCGGGGATCTAACAAATAAATTTTTTTCAGGATTATATCACGAAAAATTGATGATGTAAATACTAAAATATCAAAATTTCGTTTATTCGCCATTTAATTTATGAAATAAAGAGTGACAAATATACTTACTAGAGATCGTTTAGGGAAAGTCAACCATCTAACTCTCCGACCCGCCACGTTGGCACACGGATTTAAACCATAAAAACTGAATTACCGGACCGCCGCAACAGCAACATTGGCGGGAACTGTGGTTGAGTCCTAAGGGCCGTCACCGGCCACGGTACAACCCTCCCCGAAGGAAGTACGTCCCGTCATCGATGGGAGGAGTCACATCCCCCACCTATTAGTGTACCCTCTCCAGGGTGGCGAGCTCCAACTTCCATGCCGGAAGCATCTCATCCTCATTTCGAGGTGTCCCCCCGGGGGTATCGTTTAGGGAAAACTGAATGTGGTAAGCATACTTACCACTGAGCGTTAAAAAAAATATTCATCGAATGTTCATTGATAATTATACTTACCACAAACAACTTAAAAACAACTTTATACAGTTGTTTTAGTTAGAATTTAAACAGTTGTTTTAGTTGGAATTAAAATTCAGTGATGAATTTTTCTAAAGTTTGAAATTCATTTTGTATTTTTTAGACTGGCTGTGCGGATTGCTACACTGCATATAAATAAAACTTTCTTATCCAGTTTTATCAATGTGTAAACTATAGTATTCAAATAATCAGTGCATCAAAAGTGAAGTCAAAATATTATGAATTCAAAATAAACTTTTACGTTGTTTTATTTTAGTAACTTTACACTTGTTCTTAACACTTTTATGCACGGTCTTAATGGTATATATTCAAATGACGTCACATTTGTAAGCGAACATATTTCTTGCGTCATCTAACGTCTACATAATTGCTTGTTTCTTAACGCAATAACACAGTTTCTTCTTTCTCATCTGAAATGTACAGTTGATTCCAAAATGATAAGAACAGTTTATTTGCGTCATTGCAGAAGATGTTAGGTGGACTGAAGTATGCCAAGCAGAAAATGAAAGAGTTACTAATATAATCTTTTTGTACATCAAATATATCATTTAAAATGTTGTTGTTTCTTATGGCACTTGCCACTGACAAGCCCGCTGTTACGAAGATCGCGATTTAAGCCAGAGGGGGAGCGTCTCTTGTCTGTTTAGTAACGCCAACTAGGGCCAAAAGTACGAATTTGCTACTCACGCATCACTCATTCGCTTGCACAACCCCTTTTTATAGGAAGGCACTTTCACGCATCTCACAGATAGAACAACGGACGAACAACCATGCCCAGACCGGGACGCCCATATCAAGGGGAAGACGCGCTACCCCTGTGCCAGGACTCCAGCATCATTTAAAATAAAATGAGAAAGCAAGTCAAATTATATGAATAAAAGAGTAAACAAGCAAATAAGTGAAAGTAATCTTCAATCTGTATTTTTCAACGAATAAAAGAAAAATACGTTAACAAATTTTTATAAAAAATAGTGAAAAAGTTTAATGTCGATTATATTTACAAAAACTTATATTTACAAATATTGCATAAATATATCTTTAAAATTTTTTTCAAAATTCAGAAAAAATTGCACAAGAACTAAATTGCTATTACTAAAAAAGATAAATTTTGAATTTCAAGAAGGTATAAAAATCGTTTTTGTGCTAAGATAATTAAATTTAAAAAGTCGCTGAAGATAAACAGAGATGTATACCATCATAATCAGTTAATATTCGGCACCTTTAAATTCAAAACGCAGCCCTGCAGAGCATAGGCACATATTCGCTTTTTACATTAGAAGAGATAGCTTAGCACAGAGCGGTCAATAGTGACTTTGCAAATATACAAAGTTAAACCAACGCATAGTTGTTATTTTAGAATGAGAAAAAACATTTTATTATACAGAAAGATGCGATGGTCACACTTCAGCGACGTAAATGTGAAGCTAAGATGAATCCATGCACACACAGCGACACACATATCTTTATAAACAGACAAAACGTTTTCATCTCAGACCTTTTTCTGATGCATCGGAAATTTCTTGCTCTTAATTATCCTTTTAAAATGGATAGAACCGTGCTCATTTTTTTACTGGTTTCATTATCTCATTATTTAGCTTTTCATGATTTCTTTTTGACGAAAATTCCATCTAAGAGGTAATGTATTTGATGATAATGATGCAGCTTCTGTTGAGTGAACTATGAAATATAAAGCAGAAGATTCGGCAATGTAATGTCACTTTATAGAGTTTTATAAAGCAAAACGGCCAATATACTCAACTATCATAAAATACTTTTACTTTCACAATTTTTTCTATTTTTGCTATTAGATTATTGACATTTTAATGAAGGATTAGGTAAATATTTCTTTTTCGTTGTCATTTGTTTAATCAGTTTTGTTTTAAAATAACAGGATATTCAAGTGATACTGATTTACATATGTTGCTTTTAAATTTAAAAAAATGTTCATTCATTCAAAAAAAGATTTATTATTATAAATTTAAAATATGATACTTCTACTCTTGAAAAATATAGCTGCAAGGAAAATAATAAACATTGCAGATGTTAAATGACGTACCAATGATAAAAACATTGATTCTAATGTATTAACAACTATTTATAAATTCATGAAGTTGCCAAAAAATTCAGATTTAGAATTTTACAAATACCTACTCTGTTGACTATTCATAAAATTTTGCACGAATATTTAAAAATAAACCTTTTTATGGGTTCATTTTTAGTAAACAGGTGAATAAACTAAGTATACCTAACAAAACGATAAAAAAACCATGCTATAAATATTTTGTTTTGTAAAAGAGAATAAAATATCATGTGCTTTTACACGCCATATGGGTTTCAAATGAGTTATAGAATTTGTCTATATTGGATTTCCTGTATATCAAGTAAGTTAAAACAGGTAATACAAATTGTTAATTCTTCAAGAATTAATAAATAATTTTATTGTTACTTAATACGACTTACAACTAATAATAATACAGATTAATATTAGGAAATTGGACTTTACTTTCATGCTACGTATTATAAAATCGAAATCACAAATACTGTAATTATTTCTTATAGATCGACAGCAAAACAAGGTAAGAAAGAAAAATAAATACGTTATCAATACAATCTACCTTTTTTTGGTATCCTTAAACAATTCTTAATTTATTCTTCATTATTGTTTTTAAAAATTAATGAAACAATTTTTTGTAAGAATAATTTTAAACATAAAAAAAAGAGTTATATTTGTTTTGGGGATTAATTTTAAAACATCCAAAAATACATAAAATATTTTTCATTCTTCCATAATTATTAGTTTAAATAGATTATTTTTCAATAATTTCTTCCATCCAAACAAAAATTATATAATAATTATATAAAATAATTATATATGTAAGAAATACGATTTTTCAGTAAAAAAAAGTTACCATTACCAACGCTTTTAAACGTGAATTTTCAAAATTCCACAATTTTGTTTTATATTTAATTTAATTTCTTTTTATGAATACTGCTATTTTGAGTAAGAAGAATATGTTTTTAGATAGCAAAAAAGGCTGTTTAAGTAAAAAGTGAGACCCGCTTAGATGAAATGCGTAAGACCCATTCTTTTATTAATTAAGCATTCTAAAAGGTTTATGAGGCTCTCAGATATACAAACCAAAGAAATATGATGAGGCTTTTATTCAAAAACTAAGCAGAAATACTCGGATTTATGACATATCTACCATTTAACTCATAGAGCTATATAAAGAATTTAATTATTCATATGATCGTATTTATGTCTTTCATTCGTAAAGATAGATTTCAAAGCAAAATTTGACATTATTTTTTTATCAAGATAAATCTCTCTAAATTTTAAATAATTATAAACATCTTAGTAAATAAATAGCTTAAATATCAAAATAATAAACTATTTTACATGAATTAATAAGAAATGCACAGCAAAATATATAAAATTTTGCTTATAATTACAATAGTTGTTTAAGATTTTTCAAGTGAAAATAATAAAATCTAATAATTTGAAGTAGTATATTTTATTTCATTTATTTTAAATATAATATATAATAAATTTTTTAATTGCCTATTTTTTTACTCTTTTCGCCCGAATAACTCAGAATGTCTTGTTATTTTAATATTAACAGTTTAAATACTTAATAACTTAAATATAATTAACTAAATAATATGCTAAATAATATTAAATATAATTAATCACTTAATAATTAAATACTTAATAACTTAAATTTTTGCAATTTTGATGTAGCTAAAAGACGTGTCCGTCCGCATGGGCTGTTGTCCTGTTAACAATATCTCGGATATAATAGTCACAGATAAACCAACGAAAGTTGTATAAGAAAATCCTATGCACATTGAGTAATTAAGAAATAAAAAAAATATTATTTTTAGCATACTTTAGATGTAAATATGTAGCTACATTAAATTAAGAATTGTGTTTCTTTGCAGTGGGATCTTCCCTACCCACAATGTGCACGAACACTAAAATAAATGTTTAGTCAAAAAAGACATAAAAGCAAATGCCAAAACTTATTATTGATAATGATTAATGCGACGACTGAACATGTTTCAATGTATCGCTTTTGATATGTCTATCGTTTCTTATTTCAAGTGCAAGTCAAGTTCAAGTTGTAACAGTGTCCTATATCTAACTTTAATTAATAACATGGCTGAAAATCCAGTTTTGCAAAGACATTACCTGCTGATCGGCATCATTAAAAATGCATAGTAAAAGATTTCTAATCTACTACTCGTTTCAAGATTATTTCTAGAGATATAACTAGTATATTTACAGTGCCATGCACTATAATTAAATAAGGATGCCAAATATGGCAAAATATATGTACCTCAATAATAAATTTAAAATAAAACGATTTGATTTAGATATTTGTGTAACAATTGTGCATCAAAAATAATGTAATATTCTAATAATGTATTCTATCTATTCAAAATAATGTAATAATTAGTACGTGACAAGTGTAGGTTGAGAACCTCTAATTTAGATGGATCTAAATTTTTTTTTTATTTCCTGATATTTAATTAGTGCTTAAAATAATAAACATTTGCTTAGTTAAATTTGACAGAATCATTTGCAACAATGAAATGCTGCATGGATTTCTGAATGCAATACAATAAATGCACAAGCAGGATGATTTAAATAATTGATTCACAAATTTCTCAATTTTATGTCTTTATTGTTAATGTTATTTAATTTTTTTAATTAGAGAAGGAATATTTGGTAACAATTTTTTTGTGATATATATTTGGGTAGTTGCGCGACGCCTTTTCCTGATTCATTAAAAAGCGTTACAAAGTTTAATCTATATGATGGTAATAAATAGTTTAATCTTTAATTATTTTGATACAGAATCCTTATTTATTTTAATGCAAAATTATCAAAATAATTTATTAACTATTTTGATACAGAATGAAACAAAAAAGAAGCATAATGATATCAGCATAGAAATAATGATATCATTTGCGAAATAACAAAATTATTGACATGTAGTTCACTTATGAATGGATTCAAAATTGATGCAGTTCTAAAGATTCAATCGAGGCTGAAGGAAATTTGAAAATACCAGTGTCCGTAAATCTGGGCACAAAATCTGGAAGAAATCTTAATGATTGCTTGATGTGAGAGAATGCTGTTTCAAATGAATGGAACAAATCGAAAACGAAGTACCAAACATTGTCCTATATATAAAGAAAAAAGGATATATGAACAAGAAAATTCTTAACAAACGCTTTCCTGTCTTATGGATCTAGAATGGGAATACTGTTCTTTCTGAACGCCATTAGTAAAAGGTGATTATTTTGCTTATAAAGTTTAACGGCCAAATGACTAATCAAATCCTTGACACCAAAGGATTTCTTTCTTATTCTTTACCTTTAACTTTTAAGGTCTCCAGACATTACTAATTAGTCCGGTTCAATTGAATTTTGAATTTTAAAAAAATAAGTGTTCATATTTGTATCATTTTTAATGTTTTTAAATTAAGATATTAATTAATTTTTCTAATAGTTGACTGTTGAAGAATTTCCGCTTTAGCATTGTGAATAGTAATATCAATTAACAAATGTAGCTGAATCCCACTGAGGAAAAAAATGATAAAAGTAATAGCAAAATATATAATCTTCATTATTTTTTTTTAATTTTCTTCTTGATTTTTGATTTTTTTTAAAAAATAGTTGACTATATGCTTACTCAATTTTTTATTTCATTGATTTTTATGAGGGGGGAGATTTCAAAAGATATAGAACTTACAGGAAGTTATTTGATTATGAAAATTCTGTGACTCCTGGTCATTATTTTGTTTGGTTCAAATAGAATTCAAATTTATACAAATTTGCAAACAAAATATTCATACAAAAATAGAACAATTCATACAAAATATTCATACAAAAATAGAACAATTCATACAAAATATTCATACAAAAATAGAGCGATTCATACAAAAAAAAAACAATTCATACAAAATATTCATACAAAAATAGAGCGATTCATACAAAAAAATAATTCATACAAAATATTCATACAAAAATAGAATTCAAATTCATAGAAATGGTTAAACAAAATATTCATACAAAAATAGAATTCAAATTCATAGAAATGTTTAAACAAAATATTCATGCAAAAATAGAATTCAAATTCATACAAATGTTTAAACAAAATATTCATACAAAAATAGAAATCAAATTCATACAAATGTTTTTAAACAAAATATTCATACAAAAATAGAATTCAAATTCATACAAATGTTTAAACAAAATATTCATACAAAAATAGAATTCAAATTCATACAAATGTTTAAACAAAATATTCATACTTAATATATATATATATATATATATATATATATATATATATATATATATATATATATATATATATATATATATATATATATATATATATATATATATATATATATATATATATATATATATATATATATATATATATATTGTTCAAATTTTCAATCGTTAATAAAATACTTTTTATTTATCCCCTCAAGTTCAAATACATTTTTATAAACTTGTAGGGGATGACATTTGATGTTAATACAGTTTTTTCAAATATTAATTAATTAATTAAATTTGACCAGTAATTTCTATTCGGTCGCCAAAGTCACCGAATCCGTCGCCATATTACCAAATGGTCGTCAAATCTGTCGCCAAGCTCTGAGAGTACTGACGCGACACCCGATCATAAATAATATAAGATATATATAAATAATAAAAGAAAATATTTAGGAATTCAATTTAAAAAGTCTGCTACTTAATATTACAATTCTGTTAAATGTATATATATATATTTATATTAATTGTAATTATTTAATAAAAAGTAACTAAAATTTAAAAAAAAATTGTTGACCTAAGTAGGAATTGACTTAAATTTTTTTTTTAGATATAATACTTCTAACATGTCAGTTAATATAATTTCCCATTTCAACACATTTTTAACTAAATCAACATTGTTATCGGTTAATTGTTATTATAGTTAACTCTGAAATTCTTTATTTATTTATTATCTTTATTTATTTATTGATTTTTATTTATTTATTATGATTCATGATTATGCGGTGTTTAAGTTCAAAATTATATTTAATTATGAGCTTGGATACCACGCAGCGTTTATAAATATTTTAAAAACTATGTGAACGAAATGAAACATATAAGTACTTCACCCATTATAATTGGAAAAGTGTTAATATTATCCACGTAATTTATTACTCATGGTGTAATTTTTTACAATTTTATTTATTTGACAAATAGGTAATAAAATGTTTAACAATAACAATGAAGAGTGCCTGCCTCCACTCCTCAGCCGAGGAGCCCTAGGCAGCTATCTATTCGGAAGTGTATCCCTGCGTACTTCATACAAATAAAATTCCTATTTTTATTTTAAAACAATGAGAAGGAAACAAACATCCCAGATGAAATTCTGTGCTTTATCAGATAAATATTGGATAGTAAAAAAACGACTCGAAAACGCAAAAGTAAAAATAATGGATAACGGTATATCTATCTATCTATATTTATATAGCAATATCTCGGTGGAAAACACATTCATATTGTGTAGGGATTTAATTATAGCTATGTTTTCCCCAGTTCAGAAAATTTTTGAGTTGCTTATTTCAAATGGGCGACAAAATAAACATGTAAAATGTAACAGAAAACACAAAGCAACTGTAAAAATTTACCAGGAAGAAAACTTTTCTTTTCCCCATTCGAAAGGGAAAAACGCCGACGAGGAAAATCGAAATCTGATGAGACACCTTTCCAAGCCCCGCCTCTTTAATAGTATGTGAAGTCCGACAAACCATCTGTTGCTCAACCCGTGACGTAAGAATCCTATCTGAAAGAATACCTTTCCTTGCGGCTTGATCGGTGCAGAGCGCTGTTTGCAAGCGAGTTAGTTGTGCACCTGATTATCTGAAACAGAGTTGCGTGGATTCGCATGTGTTTGATCCGTTATTTTTTTTTTCTTTGATGAAGTTTATACCATTCAAGGTTTGAGCCGTGAAGGATGATGAGGTGGTGCTGTGAATTTATGAAAGGTTGTAACAGATGAAAAACGAAATTCGTTTAAGCTTTCGATTTGTGTTAATTTGCGTTCGAAACTACACTGAGATTTAACTAACTGTTAAATGATCAACATGGGCTGTTGCGGGTGTACGTTAGCTACAACAGCGATTACAGCTGTCGTTTTTGGATTGGTGAGTCATTTATTTCATGTTTACATTACCGTTGAGATTTTTTTTATTGTTTCCAAGCTTAGGTCATCAACATTCGGTATGGTAATGAATATTGTATTTCAGACTTTCATTCTCTTATTTGTTTTCAAAGAAATATAAGTGCATAAACTTTTTTATTTTGATTAGCCGTTACTTATTTTTTTAAATTTAGATTTGTATGGAATATGATTTGAGTATGTGTTATATGAGTTTTGAATTAAGAAACTATATCTTTTGTATGTTTTGAAGATAAAATTTTTTACTAAACATTTTTTAATTTGTGCACTAATGTAATTTTTATTGAATTTTTTTGAGTTGGGTGTTGTACTTTTTAAATTGTACATATTTTTGAAATTTCCGTGGAAAATTAAATTACTCTAACTTAACGATCTGAACTTGAAAATAGGAGAGTAATTAATAAATTATATAGTAATAATGAATTACGAATGAATAATATAATAATAAACAGGGAAAATGATGATAATAAACGTAGCGAACTTTTTATATATATTTTATTTAAAAATATGACTTTATTTTCATTACAAAAAATTAAATTTATCGCATTATTGTAAAATTAAAAATTAAAAAAAAATTAAAAAATAATTTATATTAATTATAATCAAAAACACGTAGGGGAATCGTAAAAAATTATAGAAAAGGGTGAATTTTAAAGTTTATTATGAATTGAATTTTTGAAATTTGAGATAGAATTGCATGAATCCAAATAAGATTCATCCTAATATATAAGACTACAATATTTTACATCTATTATGATTTACATTGTACTGATATTTTATATATATCTTAAAATTGCCTAAATAACTTGTGGTATAAGTACAGAGTAAATGATGTTTAGATAGATGCACTAGATACATATTGAGAATGCTAAAGTAATTTTCAATATAGAATTTTAGAGCTGACACAAATATTTGAATAGGTAGAGTATTGCAGATGTTATAGATTGGGAAACATCTAAAAGAAATTACGATGTGTTCAAGCAATAAAAAGTCACTGAATCATAAATTTGGGGCAAATGTTAATCGGTGTAATTAAATCATTACAAAATAATAGTTGTTTTTGTAGCAATGAGAGTGAAAAGAAAAAGGATATCAAACTTGTTGCTTGAATTAATGTTTTAACACCACGAATCAAACTTGTTTGCGCAAAAAGAAAGCATGTATTTAGAGGAACACTCAGGCGAAACGCACGCTTTTAATCAATATGCCTTTTACCTCATAATTATGCTTGAATAGCGTCTTGGTTGAAATGTATCGTGGAAGTTTCTCTTCATATTTGTTTTAAAAGGATAAATGTAGCTCATGTGATAGTTTAATTAGTTAAAATCCAAAATCGAAGTACAGAAGGTACCCTTTATGGCCGTGGTCGATTAAAAATTTCTAAAATATCTTGGTCTTTTAATTCAGTAAAATATTCTTGATACATAGCATTTAAAAAACATTTTCACTGTACTGTGACTAATACTGATCGAAATATGAAGCTTTGAATATCATTATTATAGACAATTTTAAACCATTTCAATGGCCGTCTCGATGAAAATTCGCCAGTTAATAAATAATGTGTGCTGGTGACCGCGATTGGTTGGCTTGAAATAAAGAAATTCAAGACTTCACACTTGATCCGTTTTATTAACAAAAAAGTAGAAATTATTTTCTTTAAAAATATTCATGTGTAAAAAATATTGTCTTAAATCTAATTAATCTGAAAAAGTACCCTTTAAAAGATTTAGACATTATGATATTTTAAAAATACAAATATTGACATAAACAATATGGAACATAATTCTATTTTTCATTGAAAAAACTTTACAACTAGAAACATAAGTCTGTCACTAACGATTTAGAAATTATTGGGCCATAATTAGAGCTGGTATAGCAAAATAATGAAGTCTCAAAAATGGTTAAAAAATAAAGGCGATCGACCAAAAGTCCGAGTAGAAAAATCTAGGCTCTATTATGATAAAAACACATGAAGAATTTCATGGAGTCATCTGTTAAAATTGACGGAGATATTTGCAATTAAAATTACGAGCATTCTGTGACTTGAAAAAATTGATTCGTCCTAAATTGAAAAAAGTATTGTCATGTGTTATCATATAGTTTTTCCGAATTAGGAGACCCTCGGGGGGCACCTCGAAATGAGGATGAGATGCTTCCGGCATGGTGGTTGGATCTCGCCACCCTGGAGGGTACACTAATAGGTGGGGGATCTGGCTCCTCCCATCGATGACGGGACGTACTTCCTTCGGGGAGGGTTGTACCGTGGCCGGTGACGGCCCTTAGGACTCAACCACAGTTCCCGCCAATTGCTGTTGCGGCGGTCTGGTCATTCAGTTTTATGGTTTAAATCCGTGTGCCTTAGGGCGGGTCGGAGAGTTAGATGGTTGACTTTTCCGAATTACGAAACGGCCGAGTGAAATTTAAACAATGAAAAAAGTAAACAAAAATTCTAATAAAAAAACGCATTTAAAAATGCATTTGATTGTCACGGTTTAAAATTCAGAAACCGATGTTGAATTTTTGAGCTTCGATAACATAATGCTTCGTCAAATCAAATAAGCAACTTTTCATTTACTTACCTTGAAATTTTCATTTGGAAAATTATTTAATTTAAATTGATCCATCCCTATTAATTTATTTCTGTTTTGAAGACTGACGGGTGTGTTTTTTAAGTTATAAATATTGAAATAAAATTAATTGGAATGGAATTATTTACTGTTGTTCCAAATTTGGCTTGAGATAATTTATATCTTTATTTTTTCCAATTTCCTTTAATGCTTTATATTAGATAAAAATGGAAAATTAATTTTTATTCAATAAAAAAATATGAAAAATATGAAATAAGTGAAAGTGAAATCATAAGAATTCTTTATTCATTGAACTAAGAATTGTTAATAATTCTTCATTCTGTCTGTTTCAAAATATAACAGGAGTTAATATAACAAATTATTTATACAGACTATTATATTTGAATGAGGAACCATTAAAATGACATCCTAAATCTACAAGAAGAACTAGTTTACAAAAGTCTTCTTTTTCCGTTTGACAACAGATGTATACAATGTGTAAGTTTTTATATTTTAAACTTTTTGTACTGAATTTCTTTGGCATCTTTTTCAATTAAAAGATTAATGATATCTGTTTAAATCTTGCACTAATCAAAAAAAATTTTTGAAAAAGGGATGGAATTTATGTTTCATTTTTTTAATTACTTTCTCTACTTTCATTTGTGGAAATTAAAGGATCCAAAGTACTTTTTTAGTGGGCCATATTAGGTATAAAAAAATTGTTTGAAAAATGTAAAATGAGTCTGGAGTGCATTAAGAAGAGCGATTAATAAGAAAAAATCTCCTATTTAAAATTTTCCCGCTTAGAGTTATACATCTAATGTCTTAAATATTGTGTTCTTTTTGTTATTATAAGCATTGCAGCTTTAAGCCAAATATGATTTCAATTATTTTGAAGCGATAAAGATACAATTTACGGCAACCGATAGAGTTTACGACCTCAAACAAAAAGATACAAAAGGATGAACTAAAAGATACCCTACTAAAATTTAACTTTCCTGAACTATATAAGCAATAGATTTTTGTTGAGTTACATAAAATATTCTAACTATAATATATGTCTCAATAGCCTGAAGTTCATTGCCCCTTAAACTCGCTATGTAAAGTTTTCTTAAGTATTTATGATAATAAAATGTAAATACAGAGTGTCCATTCTAATTATGACACATAATCTAATTTCTAAATTTTAAGAGAAAAATCAGTTGTGAAAATGCTTTTAACTATGTATAGAATTTTATTTTGTGTTGTTTGAATCAGTAAATATACTATTTATTATAAAATTTAAATTTCTAAAAAAATTAAATTTTTATGAAATGAGAGACCTTTTTTAAATTAAAATGCTAGAATCACAAGAATTTTTTACTATGATTAACCAGACAGGGATACTGTATGAAAATTTATACATTCAAATTTTTTCACCAATGTGTTTATCGATTCTAAAGCATAAAATAAAATTCTTTGTGTCATTTAAAGCATTTTATTTTGTTTAATGTATATATCTGTATCTCTAACGATCTAGAAATTAATTGTTTGTTATATGATAGTAGTAGAATCCTGCAAATAATAATAATATTTTAATGTAGATCCTTTGTAATTGCTATCACCATACAACATTATCCAAACGATGGATAGCATATGAATTTTTTCAATGTGCATTTTCAATTATTTTCTGAAATTTTGTTCACTATTAGTGATTATTTTTATCATATGTTTTTACTATTAAATTATTAAGTAAGAATCTTGTAATCAGACAAGTTGTATCATAATAAAGATCTTTCAATTAATTTTTTCACCTAAATGGGGATTGTCCTCTATTTTATCATTTATTTTGCATTGACGATTAAGACAAGGAAAGATCTGATTTTTCGTTAATATTTTATGATTTGTATAGAAATTTTATTTTTCAAATCTTCCATTATAACTTTATTAGCGACGGTTCAAATTGACAATACAAGTGGAATTTCTCAGTTATCATTATGTCCTGTTAAAACAATCCAAAATGTCATTCTAATGCATTTAAAAGTAATCAGCCTCTTTGAAAATAATTTAATTATGAGAATCAGTTAGCAATATAATGTATAATGAAAGTTTATTTTTAAGAAGAAAGTTACCTCAATTTCTTAAAGCCAGTTTCTTAATCCAAAGACGTGTAGAAATAACGTTACTCTTTTGCTGACCAAGCGATAGTTTTGAGATTTTTATACTGCCATCCTGTCATTTATTTTAAAATACCTCCTGCCTCTGTACAAAAAGCTAAATTTAATCGTGGCGCTGAATGATACAGCATTTTTAAATATATACATTGCTTCTGTCACATTTTTCAACGATCATATAAGTTTTAGTTAGAAAAAAATTATAATTGTCGGCAGCTCTTGTGATTTTCGAACTTTTCCTAAATATCACTGAAATCATGATTATGGAATTTGCCTTCTGTTATCTCGATACCACATATCTTAACTGAAACCCCCTGCATTGTATCATTTCCGTCTTTTCTTCAGAAAAGAAGAATGAAGATTGTGCAATAAATAAACACTGAAGAATATCATAAGTAAATAAATGCATTAAATAAACATTGCAAATATCATGGGTAAATATGTGCTTTCATTAGAGAAAAATCAAGAATTTACAAAATGAATGCCTTTCATATTGAAAGAGATAAAATCATCTTGAATCAAAATCTTCAGCTTTTTCTATTGTTTGATGGTAGTATATTGTAAAACTGCCCACATCTTCTGCTTCATTATTCAGCACATTATGTGGCTTTCCCTCTGTAGCTTTCACTGAATTTGGTTAGGTAATTCTTGCCTTGATTATACAGCATGGGAAATAAAAAGGCCTTCTTTACCATAAGTATGTCAAGTGGAAACTGGACCTTCGCTCGTTATAGTTATTGTTGATATTGCAGCTCTGCCTCTGCTAAGTGTTAAATTGTTCTCGCGTGAGCAAATAATTTTCTTTAGCTGGATCGAGAACCAGTAGTCTGTGAGCTTTCTTTTTTGCTGGAGTTAATGATCGTACGATCAATCTTTGATCTAGATTTTTTTACGCACGATTTCTGGATGGTTTACGAATGATTTTTCACATTACAGTTGAATAAAATGATAAGGTAAATGGGAACAAAGCATTCAAATAAGAATGTTAACTATTTCAATGTACTATTCGGTTGGAATTTTAATGATTTTTATTCTTTCCAAGTACTTTGAATAGGCAATTTCGAAACCTTTATAGGTTTAAAGAAAACTTGATTGATGCGAATAGTTAACTTATTGACTGTCTTATAAATGTCTGTCTGAGTTAAGAAACACTGTCTCAGTAGAGGAATATTAATACCAATTTATATTTGAAGTGTGAGTGATTTATAGCCAAATTTGTTTCCTTTCCCACTATGTCTTTAGATTACGAAATTGTTTCTTACGTTAGTCTTAGTTAAATTACTGCAGGCTGTTTCAGCTTTAATAAAAATAAATATATTCAATTATCACTATATTGTTTTTTTCTGAATTTTTTTTTTATCTAGCAAAATTATCTAGAAATAAGTATGGAACTATTTATCAGGAAGATTAGAAAGTGATATTGCTTAAATTGAAAAAGTAATTTATTCTAATTTTAGTCTTTTAAAATTTCAATTTTTCGTTAAGAAATAATTTTGCTGTTTTTAAAAAAATATTTCTAGCATAACGAGAAAAAAAACCATGTTTGATATGAAATTTCCCATACTGCATCTACAGATGAATATACTCTAAAGCATGGCAGACATATATAACTGCATCTTGGGATACTGGCCGAATTCAAGAATCGTGACCTGCTTGTATTGTCATGTGATGAAAAGAATTAAGAGACATTAACATTTACGAGATCAGATCTA
This sequence comes from Argiope bruennichi, assembly GCF_947563725.1. NCBI lineage: Eukaryota > Metazoa > Arthropoda > Arachnida > Araneae > Araneidae > Argiope > Argiope bruennichi. The sequence goes on along the minus strand of NC_079152.1, from coordinate 108,243,413 downwards.
TGGTACATTTCATAATTTACTTTTATTTTCGGGAAACCATTTACTAAAATGATTCTTTAAATGATACTTTGTAATACTTCTTGATGATAATTAATGAAATTAATAAAATAGACATTCATACGGAATTTTTTTGGGAAGGAGAGAAATATGTTTCGACGTAACTCATAATTAGCTTCTGAATTCTAATCCAGAATTATTCAAGTATAGCTGAAAGTACTCATATATTTAAAAAAATGGATGTAAAATGAAATCATATACTATAGAACTGGAAAATTACTCTTTAAGAATGAAGAGTGCAGATATTATTTCAAACAGTTCCTGCTCTAAATTAATGATGAATCTTCAAGAAAAGTTCTATTTAAAATCGTATCTCCCAAATGATTAAATGATTCCGGGAAATACTTCAGGTTTGTTCCCAAACCAAACAGCCTACTTGATAAATAGGCGATGGTAAATCTAATAGCAAACAAGCAATTAAATTGATTCTCCAATCGTAATTAGAGCAACAAAAGCCTGTTATGCCTAATGACTTTCTAAACAAACTTTAATGGGATCGCTTGTTTAAAGTTCAGGATTAAGTAAAGATTATTACAGGATGTTATGAGAATCTCAAAATTGCTGCTCTTGATATTATTGTTGTGAATTCAGGATGTTTTTTTAAGCTTTAATAAATGCTTTAGATATAATAATTTCCTGATGAATTTGTAAGTTTAAGAGGAAGTTGTTAGAATTCATGAAAACTATATTTTTGGTTTTAACTATGGTTTTTGATATGATTATTTTTAATTTTGAGTGTTTATCTCACATTTTCTTTAATATCACTTCGCATTGTATATTTTTGGCGCATGAGGGGTATTTAATGCTCAGTTATACCTAACATATTATATTTGCATAATAAATTTCAATAGAAATGAACAACAGTTGCAAAAAATGTCCTGTATTATCTTGTATTTAGTGAAATTTTTCTTGGAATAGTTCCTTTGAATTCTTGTTTTCTTTCCAAAATTCAAAAATGTTTTAAATGATGAATATTCGATAAATTTCGAGAGGAAACAAATGTAAAATTTCTGAGAATTAGTTACCTTTTCTAGTTTTTCGTTTAATAGATCGAAATAATACATTCTCATGAAAAGAAATATAAGGCAACTAATACAAAATATTTTTTAAAAAAATGCATATTAAAAATTAATCTTCGGTCAACTTTTTCTGCTTATAATTAATTACATTTAAATACTTTTGACTTTTAGAACGATTATAAAATTGTCTTATTAAAAAATACAATTTATGCAATTTTTAAGCTCTTTGATCGATTTGTTACAGAGTTTGTTAGTGTGTCCTGGAACGAACTTTAAAAAATGAATGAAAACAATTAGCACGTTTTAATATGTATATCATATAACACAAATTTTGATTCTTAGAAAAAGCATATTTTCTATAAAAAGCTGGTTAAAAATACATCTTTAAATCAAGATTTGTGTTCATAACGTCAATTCAGTATTTAAGATATTTCGTAAAATCACGTAGATATCTTATTCATTAAAAATAATGATTAGAGTTTTTTCAATCTTGCAATTAATTTTCTTTAGAGATATTAGATAAATTTTTTAATGAATTCTCATTAGTAGAAAAATAAGCCATTTTGAAGTATATGATATGCAATGGCTGTTGAATGTTCAGTTTGTTGCAAGGTTAGTAGAAAATAAAGAATTCCCTACATTGTATTCCTATTTCTGATTTTAATATTTTTTCAGGCAATATTAAATATACTAAATATTTAAATCTGTTGAGAACGTATCTTATTAATAAATATATAGTTTGAAATTCTGAAATTGGATTATATGAGGTTCCCGAGGCCAGTGTTTATTTTAAATTAAAATTATGATGCTTCAGGCAGTATTAAAAAATGAAAATCAATCAAGCAAAACATCAATAATTAAGGCTAAACATTATTTTTACGAGGGGAAAACTTATTTATTTTTGTTTGAAATAATAAGAATGTAAATAAAAAGAATTAAAAAAAATCTTTTTCGAAATGCTACCAAAAATTCAAACGGTCATTTATTTGAAATTACTGTCAACAACAACAAAAACCCCTCAACGGGAGAGGGCAATATAAACTTTTAAACAAAAAAAATATTGAATTTTAAAGCAATAATAGCATGTTATAGCTTTCAAAAATTCGTAGAAAACCACTATTGCCTTATTTTTCTATAGTTGAATTTATGAAATCTCTTGTAATTAATTTAAAAACCATACATTTTTCAAAGAATTCGTCAATAATTCAGTGCAATGAGTAATGTAAAATCTTAGTAACTTTCTTTTCAAAATAATATAACTTTCTTTTTGATTAAATGTTAAATAAACAATGGAACTACCAAATGGTTGTGTTATTCTTAGATGCCTTATTTTCATACAGAACAGAGCGTCGTCTCATACCTGGTCACTGAACGGTTTGGTGGGCATGTTACAGGAATTTTATTTAATGCCAAAATAATTACAGTAGAAAAAAAGACTACGTACAGAATTTACAAGCATATAAGAAATGATATTGAGATGAAACTGTTTACAAACATTTTCAACTTTAAAAATTATTTGGAATAATAATATGCTGAGAGATAAAATGTGTAAAAATATACATGTACTCTGTGTTCACTTATTTTTATGACATAGTAGATGAGAACGCAGTTATAAAAATCAGATCGAAAATAATTTGCTTAATGGGAACGAAGAGAAACTCTGTTTGATTGAAATGTATGATAGGAGACTGCAGTGCTTGTTTTTTCCCTTAATCTTTCTAAGTATGACATTTGATGTTGTGAGCTATTGAGGCAAGAATAGATCTATATATTTCACTTATAAATATAATTATCCTATGGATTTTTTGCCTGGAAAGGAAGTTGCTGGCAACTCTTTTCAGCCGTTCTTGTTCATGGATTGATGATGGTTTTTTCAAATGCCAGGAGATTGTGAAGATGCATTCCGTAGCATAATGAAGTGCGGTGCCTATCCCACCACAACTGCACTGGTCACTCTCAGTCAGATTGAACCTTTTGAGGTAGGCAGGAAAAGGGCCGTGTTCTGAGAAGAAAATAATATCCTCTCTGATCCAGTTAGTGGGATGAAGGTTGACAGTAGGCAAGATTTTAAAAACATTTCTGCCTGTGTCACCATTACTCCAATATGTTTGCCATTCCTCTAGTATGTCTTTCCGATGGAGGGCTTTTATATGTGTTTAGAAAGCTTAGTTTGCATATAAAATTGCCCATTTCGCGTTGCTTCCTTCGCTACTTGGTATGCTTATTTATTGCCTATATTGCCTGTATGTGCTTTAACCCATGATACTTTTACTGTTGAGTTTGAAAGCAGGACACTAAAAATTTCTCTTGCTATTTGGTTTGTACTCTTTGGATTAGAGAATGCCATGATACTAGCTCTGTTGTCGACAAGTATTTTAAAAGTGATGTTTGAAAATTGAGATGCATACTTTACTGCTTCATGAAGTGCGGTGAGTTCAGCTTGAAAAACAGTATTGTTGTCATTCAATTTATCAGACTAGTGGTAAGACCAGGAATCATTGATCAGGACACAAAACGCAGCTCCAACTCCATGTTCTGTTTTTGAGCCTTCTGTGAAAATATTGGTATTGTTCATTTGAGATATATTTATTCCTTCATCTTCCAATGAGATTTGGTTGCAATTGAGATGCTGTGAAGAGTGAGTTGACCAGCCAGTTCCTTTCTTCTCTAAGTATTCTAATTGGATCTCTGTTATGTTGGGCGCAAGAGGGATTCTTAGGCGATGTATTGAAGTTAATCTGACTTCAAATTGTAACTGCATGTGCAGGTGGGGAATGCAGAGAATGGTCTCTGAATGGAGGAAAGTTTCCTCTTCATTCTGCATGTTGGGTTTAGACACCACGCTGAAGAACCATGGGCGAGCATTCTCTCAACTACTGTCTGATAAAGAACTCTTCTATGTTTCTGAGAGATTCCCCATGTGTTGCCAGCGATTCTTTTGAGGCTTTGATGCATTTTAAGGGCCTTTTCTCCTTGTTTTTCTATATGCTCCAGCCAGTTTAATTGTTCATTTACATGGATTCCTACACATTTAAAAGATTTGGTTCTCTTGATGGTGTCTCCATTCCATGTGATTCTGGGGCCTCTCGCCATTTTGCTGAATAAAATGTGGGTTGTTTTTTCCGTGGAGATTGAAAGTTGATTATTTGAGCATCAAGAGTTAAGTTTGGCTATTGCAAGTTGAATTTCTCTTCCAAGGCTATTTCTTGTGTCCGCTTCTGCAAAGACTTGGATGTGTGCATTTTCTGGCCAGGCCTGCTTGAGAATTTCGTTGGCTTCGAGATTCCATGGAGTCAGACCACTGCATGATCCTTGAGGGCAGCCTTGTTTCTGCTCTTTCATGGCCCTACCTTCGGGAGTCAATAGGGTCCCTTACCTGTTTTGGAGGAGGCTGTGAAAGAGACTGTTGATGTTTAAAGGACAGATGCTGGCATCCAGACCTTTAAGAATGGCTTTGTGTTGCAAGTTGTCAAAGGCTCCTTTTATATCAATAGAGAGCACTACGACATGCTTGCCCTCTCTTCTTGCAGCTTGAATTTTGTTTATCAGCTCATGGATGGCTGTATCTAATGATTTGCCTTCCTTAAACACATGTTGACGCTCGCTGAGGCTATTGGTGGTCTCAAGATGGTAAGTTAATCTTTGAGTCATCAATTTCTCCAGCACCTTCCCAATTGTTGGCAGGTGAGAGATGGGTCGAAGCCAGTCCCTGGTATTTTCCTTGTTTCTGGAATAAAATAATATTTCCTATTTTCAAGAAATCTGGGAAGCAGCTTAATTCTAGGTGCTTATTAAAGAGAGATGGAAAGATATTATGAAAGCGCTTGTGGCTAATTTTAATAAGGAGGTTATCAATAAGGATTCCATCAATAATCATAATTTTAATAAGGATTCCATCAATACCGGGAGCTTTACCTGACAGAAGGTGGTCTATTACCATTGAAATTTCTTGGAGGGAAAATGGAAGGCCAAGTGACTGCGGTGAAGTGTTTAAATTATAATTAGTTGAAATAGCAGGAGATGGGAAAATCTGGTTCAGAATGGTTTGTGCTGCTTCTTTCAGACTTCCTTTTGGTCACTATTTTTCAGATATGGGAAAACTGATTTCCGAAAAGCGGCTGTGTAATGCTTTCCTTATGAGTTGAACGCTGTGCTGTTGTATTTCTCCAGCCCGTATTTTTTGCTTGTTTAATATTTTTTTTTGTACTCGGTTTTCTTCTTCTTGAAGATCTGGTATCTCCGCTGCTTTTCAATATTTGGTGCTCTCTGTGCTCTCTTTCTTAGTTCTCTAACTTTCTTTTTATGTATTTCTAATTTCTCTGTCCACCAGTTTGTTTTCGTTAATAATAGTTGTTTGTTAATCTTGAAGGTTTTGTTGCAGGTATTAATAATACAGTTTTGAAGTACTATTGTGACGTCATTTAGTTCTTGTTGTTCCGATTTTATTTTCTAAATAATACATATCTTTACCAAGTATACTGAGAAATCTAGGATGATTCCCATGGGGTGTCTTGTATCTTTTGTAGAATTGGTTAACTATAGTGGATGCTATTGTTGTTTGTATATATATCTATGGTCACTTAAGGAGATATCACCCAAAACCTACCAGTTAATGGAAGAGTCTATAACTGATTGGGAACATAAGGTTAGGTATGGCCAGCCAATGGTGTTATTTCTTTGGAAAGTTGGTGGGGAATCTCATTTATTTAAAATATATAAATTATTTGCTAAGATAAAATCCAAGACTTCATTGCGTCTATTGTCATGGGACCTGTACCCCCCAAAGGGTGTTGTGTCCATTGAGATCAGCGCCGATGATGATCTTTTCCTCCGGCAAGCTGGTAAGGATCTTTTGGATTTATTGGAGAGTTGTGCAGACATCTTCTGCTGGTGAGGAGTAGGCAGAAATTATTGTGATGGGATATAAGGATGTTTGGATATTTAAGGCTACTATGTTCACTTTTGTTGCCAACAGAGCAGATTTTAATTGGGCTGACGGGATGAGAATTGCAGCCTTCTGGTTTGTGGAACTAAACGTTTGCCATGATTTGATAATTCCAGGGATTTCGTTGTTATAATGGTATTGTTCTTGCACTAGGATGATATCCGGTTTAATCGTGCTTGCTGTCAAATGAAGCTGTTGGTGGATGCTTTAGCTCTAGCTAAATTTATTTGGAGCATTTTTAGTGGGTCTTGAGTAGAGGCTGTCGCGATGTGAAAAGGAAAAGAAGAATTTTCAAAATTGTTATGGTTCATACTAGTAATAGTCCCTTGAAAGTTTTTAGCTGTTACCTCTTTTTGGTAGCAGGAACATTGAGTGTTGATGACTCTATGCCTCACGCTGAAGGTAGTACCGCTAAATCTGACAGTTAGAGTTTGAAAATTCTTCATTGAAGGAATCATAACCATTCAGTTACACATAACCAATATTCCTATTAAACTAATTGGTCTCTAAAGTAGCTAGTTTGAATAATTTAATTATATCAATAAAAAAAATCAAGAAGTTCAGCTGTTGTACCTAATCTTAATTGCTGAATTTAATCAGAGTTAATTCGGTCATTCTCTCAGAACTAAAAATATCATTTTTCTTTTCATATTTATCATTTCTTTATTTAGAAGTCGTGTCAATGAACTCAACGATTCTCTAAAAAATCATTCACTTCATCAATATATATTTTTTATTATTTGTATCAGGAATTTTTTGCAAGGAAAATGCAGCATCAAAAATCTAGATAATTTAACATCAAAATAAGTTCAGTAAATGATATGGCGTGTGGTTGTTAATTAAAACGGCACGCTTTAACGACAATTGTCACGCGGCGCGGATAAGTTAACTGAACTCCTTATCAGCATCGTATTCTCGAACGGAACGCAGATCTGTCGATAACACTTCACACACAGATGTAACTCTTGAAAATATTTTCTATATGCATGATCTGTCATGCGTGTTGGAGCTTTTCCGTTTTGCGTTCATGATTTGTGCGATGATATTGTTTTTCAATAGTGATGAAATCTTTTTTGCACACGAATAAAATAATTCGGAACCTATTCTAAGAAGTTTTTACTGAGCAGTAGCTTTGCAAAGGGTTGAATAATCATAGAAATTACCAGAAGGCTCCACAAGAATCTTAATTTTAAATCTCTTTCCTTCTTCAAGACCACTAATGAGTCTTATTCGTACAGGCATTGGCCTGATGAGAATTTTTTTTTTGATAAATGCAAATTTTTTTATTTATATTAGTTTGTTATGAAATTAATTATACTTTATTCAATCATTTTTCATAATTTAATACATTAGAATGAAGTCTTCATCTACTTGAAGTCTTCTGTATTTCAATAAACGTTTTGAAGTCATAGAAATTTTCTAGAAAATATCAGCAGAATTGCATTAATTTAGATTAAACTGATACAAAATTTATATTATATAACTTCAGGATAACTTTTATTTAAATCTTAGTTGAAATCCAAACAGATAAATCATACATATAAGGAACGATGTTGTTTCTTAGGACAGATTTAATTTTTTTTCAAACTTGAGTGAAGTTGAAAGTTGTACAATTTAGACTCTAATCAAATTAACTACTTAAAAAGTGAACTACAGTTTTTAAATTAGTTATATCCCATTTAAAAAGGAAGCAATAGTGTTTCTTTCCCATTCTTGCAAACGCCCCGAAGTACAATATCAAGTTGTAACTTGAAAATGAAAAACAAAAAAATTGTTGAGAAGAAAATATTTATTTTACAATTTTATTATTAATAAAATAAAATAATAATGAGTATTATTAGGAATTTTGATAAATGAAAGAATAGCTATATAAAAATTGAAATTATAATCAAAGTCTGAATATAATTAACTACATCAGCTCATGTATTTTAAAACCAAATAACGACATTTCACGCAAACCTTGTAGTACTTAGAGATATCCTAAAGCATAACATACTGTTTGTCTTGAAGTCACTGTACCGCCATTAAAAAAGGCTGAAACATTGTTTGATGTTATATGCGCAATAGATTTAACCCTAAATTCACATACTACATATTCAAAATTATAATATATGTTTCTACAAAAGGCACTAACTTCAGTAATAAAAATGTGAAAATGAAAATAACGATAACAAAATATTAACTTATCATAAGATAGCTTTTAATTTTTCTTAATAGCAACAACAAAATATTTAATACAAATATAAAGCGTGCTGAACTGTTGTATGGAGAATAGTAACTTCTACATGTCAATTGGTCTCTTATTCATGAAATGGCAGATGAATACAGTTTACTCCAAGGTAAAATTTCTCATGGTACAACGCCTTCCCCTATCTTTAATTTCATGCAGTGAAATATTTAAAAGTTTCTCTTAGTGTTTTTCGACGTAATTGTATACATTTGTAAGTATAATTGTCATTCTTTCGAAACTATGTTTTCTTTATTTTATTCAACTATTGAACGAAAGATTTCATTTCCACGTACCAATAATCTGTTTCAAACCGCCGTAGTTGTCAAAGGAGCAGTCTTAAATTTAGTTTAATTAAATCTTAAATTCTTCCAACTTAAGATTTTTAACTAATATACGACTTAAGTGACAGTATCGAAATCGATAAATGTGAATATATATTGAATTTCTGCAGTAAGTCATTTGAAAGAATCATTTGTTGTTATAATAAAGAACATTCGTAAAAATCATATTTCACAATAATTTTTCTTATAACCTGATTTTGTTTTTTCTTATATTTTAAGTAATCATTGCAGAAAAATTATTATATTATATTATTTTTAAAGCTTTCACTATATCAAAATATGTTTAAACTATTCTTTTAACGTTATAGAATTTATGATTTATTTATTTTTTGTTCAATATTTGTCTTTATTCTTTTCCTATCTCTTATTATCGAAGTCCTATAGTTTCCGTTAATTTTTAAGCTTTTTTTCTCACTTATAAAGATTGTATAAGAAATTTAAATTAGCAGCACCATTAAAAAATGCGCCACTTCATGCTGTTATAGACCAATCGATTGTTGTTAGATTGCAGATTTTGTTTTATCAAATCTAATTTGAAAAGAAAAGAAAAATTAAGAAACAAAGTATTGCTTCAAATAACCCGGAAAGGTTCAGCGAACTTAAAAGAGTAATTAATCTTTCATTATCTCTTACTTGATGACAAACTCATTGAACAAAAAGTGTTCAGGCAATTCAAGTCTACAGAAATTAATGAATCATGATTATTATTTTTTGATGCATTCTGTACTGTATCATTAACTTCGAATTACATCGAGCCCACACACAACGAGTTATTAATAAAAATTTGTTACTGTCATCGTGAATTTCAACGTACAATGACACTTTTATTGGTAACGTTTTCTTGAATATTTTGTGAATATATCTTTTCTTGAATAATTTTTTTTAATTTAGGAATGCATAAAATATATATATACGTAAAGAAAAATAAAGTAAATGAACTTGTAGCTTCGCACACAATTTAATTAAAAAAAAAGAACCATTTTCTTCATATGACAAAGATGTTTGAACGCGTGCACGCGGGAAAAATTAAGTTGGACTAATTTATGCACATCAAGATCCTGGGAGAAATTCTTGTTTGTTCCAGCTTTAGAAAAATAATCGAGTCAGCAAAATTTGTTATGGCTAGCTACCGTTTTTTTTTTTTTTTTTTGAAAATGAAAAACTAAATAAAGTGGAACTCCTATTCGACATCTGTTTTCTATCTCCCGTCAAAATAAAAAAAATATGTAAATAAATAAATAAAAATAAAAGCGGTCTTTCAAAAGAGTACAGTTCTGAAGAATTTCCATTTCTTTTTAATTACAAATTCCTTACTGGATTGAGCCTAGTGGCGTAGTTACAATTGGAAGGAAAACTTATAATATATATATATATATATATATATATATATAAGTAATATATATATATATAAGTAATATATATATAAGTATAAATTTAAGTAAAAATTATTTTATTTTGAATATAGAAGATAAAATTTTAATGTAATTTTCCTTGCTGTTTTATGTGCAAAATTATTGACAAGAGAGTTGAAATCTACTTAAATAGCTAATTTATACTCAATAGATAATCTATTATAAGATTTCTTATTTGCAAGTTAATCAGAGATTATCTTAAATAAATTTTAATAATTTTAAAAATTGAAAAAAAGATTTCAAAACATTTAGCAGTCAACTAGCATCAGAGTTTGCTGCCTTTTTCCGAAGTATCTGCACAAAACCGCCCTTTCTGTACTTTTTTAGCTATGCCACTAAATCACTATTTCTGAAATAATTTAAAGCAAACCAATGAATATCAAGAATTATCTAAAAAAGTGTTTAGAAAGAAAAGAGTTTTTTTCTAAGTATTTTTAGAAAGAGATATCTGTTTTTTTTTTTTTTTTTTTTTTTTTGTGCTTGAATCTTAAAAGTTTTTGTAAGATTTTTTAATTTTGATTTTTAATTGGAAAAGTAAATTCCTTGTTAATTCCTTGGTAATTGTTGAAGAATAGGCGATAATATAAATAATTTATTTAAATCTATTGAACTATTGATTTTATTTATGTATTCCTCAATCGAAAGATTCGGCTTCTATAGGTGAGACTAGATTATGAAAATTAACGCCTGAAAACATCGTTCAGTCATCAGAAGCTTGTGGTGAAAATGCTTTCTTGACCATGACTTTGACTCCGGTCATGGACGAAATTCACTTTTCTTTCCACCTTGAACCAGCGGGAGTGGACCCCTAAATATTTTCATATATTCTTTAATAAATGTAATTTTGTATTATTAACCATATGCCATTGGCGAACAATATTTACGAAAGAATCTATTAAAAGGTGATCTTTGGCGATTTTTTTTTTGGATATTGCTAATCCTTAAGTGCCAAAAACTGAATGTGTATTTTGGATAACTTTTTCTGATTGATAAAACGCTAAATTTGACTCAGAACTACAATTATAGTTGCAAAATCACATACCAAATTTCATGTATTTCAGACATTGCGTTTTTGATTTATCTTGTTTATATGCTTGTGAAGTACATATCGATAGATGATTAATGTCTTGACGAAATTTGAAGGTTTAAAATTTGAAGCATATCTGCACTTCAGATGTTAAATCTGTGTACCAAATTTTATTAATCTATCTTCTTTATTTTGTAGTTATCGTATATATGAAGGGTCATTTTTGAAAGCACTACTTTTGCGTGAATGGCCAAAAATTCTGTACCTAACAAATGTGGCCATTGAAAAGAATAACCATTATGGAGGATTTGTGGCTTAGATAAATGTTATTGTAGAAATAATTGATTTTAATATAATATAAACATGATATGTTTGCCTTTAGCGAAAGATTTTATCAGAGGTTTTTTCGAATATGTATAAGAACTACACTTATTGAAGATAATTTATGAAAAATTCGATGGATTAAAATATAGACTTTTAGTCTTTGTTTGTGGCCACATTTTTTGATAAATATTAAAGTCATATGGCATTTCTGTGCAGGATTTATTAGGTTAGAGATAACTTTTTTGTGTTCCTTTATTTTTGGAAGAATTGTCTTTCCTCGTAACGGTATAACTTTTTCAACTTCAGTAGAAAAAAATTGAAAACATATATTAGGAGCGAATTATTACAGTTAAGTTATAATATTTTTAATGTAAATAAAATTTAAAAAATAAAATACAGATACATTTTTTTGTTAGATATATTCTACTGATGGAGCAGATCTAATGATTTCCTCCCAATAAAATTCAGAATTTTCTTTTTTCTGATCTTGCATTGAAATTGTGAAAGTATTAGAATGCTTTATTGAAATATTTACTAAGACAGATTCGAAAAAAACAACAACATTTGAAATATACGAATAATTTAATACTGAATTTCAAAACAAAAGGTGTTTTTTTTTTCGAATAAAATCTCAGAGAATTTTGCTTCTAGTAAAATCGTTCGTCTATAAAATTTCTTTAATTTAGCTTAAGTTGAAGTGCTTTAAATATTTGAGAATATTATGAATTTTGATTGCAGTGCAAGACAAAACTAACATTTAAACGCTATTTGACTCTTTTCTAACTCAAGCTGATGAAACTGTGGCGTTACAAAAGAATGAATCATTTGAATCATTCAGGGAATGAAAATGTTTATCCAATCTAAAAGCTTACGAAATTAAATGAAACTGCTTAGTCGCGAAACTTAAAGCACGCGAAGTACTGTTTTAGTGGAACATTTATTTGATTAATCATTAATTTTACAAAGCAGTTAGAAATTCTTCATACTATATTTGGGATGTTAGAAAAATGAGGAAAAATAGAAACTATCTTTTAGAGTATTAATATAACGAACATTCTTTAAAAAATGAATTAATACTCATTATGTCATCATCCATTTTTTGGCTATTTAACAATGTAATTTTTATATTAATCAAGATAAATTATTTTTGATAATTTTGAAGTTTTATTTATTTATAATTAAATATTTAATCATTTAGAAATAATTTTTTATTTCTTACGCATTCATCTGAAATGGTATCTCATTTTTTTGTGTGTGTTTAATGTACATTTGATGAATAATTTTCTGAGTAAACACACTTCCTGAAATTTTCTATATAAAAAATATTTCCAGAACATCAATTTTTTTGAAAAAATAGCCCTAAATGGAACATTTGTTTTATTCTATCGTAATTGACTAATTTAATCTTTAGATATGCCATTCTCTATTTCATAATTAAGGGACACATTTGGTTTGAAACTCTGTCCTTTTTTGATTTAAGATATTTATAGGTAAGTGTAATTTTTCAACCAGATAATAATCTCGATGAATTGCATAACCTTAATGAATTTAAAACTAAAGATATTTCAATGCATGAATTTGACTTGAGATAAATAAATGAAAATTTAATATTAAAACCGATATCACCTATTCTTTTTTAAAGTTTATTACATTAAATCAATGAGATATTTCTTATTTCTTTGAAATATGATTTATATGAAGAAGATACATGTCAGATATTTTAAAACCGTACATAGGTTTGAAAGAATCCAACAAGAAAATAAATATACAAAACGGTTTATGGTCGAATGGATAGCATCCTTTAAGTTTAATTTATTCAATTTGCCAGCAAATTGTACTTTTACTCTGGCATTCTTTACAAAATATTTTGGAAATTTCACGATTGTGGCTTTATGACGAGATTAAGAATGTGTCATATTTAGCTTTCGTAAACTCTGCTTTAAAGGAGCAACAAATACAACGCTTGAATGCTATTGCTATAAGATTACCAGCAATTACTTTTTTAAAGCTCTTGAAGTCATCTTAGACAGAGTTCACATCATTTCAAGAGGATCCCTTTAGGTTACATTACATCACTGTCTTCTCTAGAGCGTTGAATGACTTTTGTAATTTCTCTTATCAATTTTACATTTTTGGCAAAGTATTTGTCAGAAAAAGTATTTTCGCTTATAACAGAATATTGTTCTTTTCGAACCGTATCGGATGTAACTTTTCTTGAACCTCCAAACAAATTATCTGCCTCACCGATTATATAACCTGTTAAGAAATGACAGTTATGAATTACGAATCGGAAGAATGCGCATTTTAATTTTTTAACGTCTTAAGATAAAGATAAAAAAGTGCAATTTCAAAGTTTGAATTCACTTCTTCCATAGGTCAGTGCATTGAGTTGCATTGAAGTTATGTTTTATTTCAATGTACATTGGTATCGGTTTATTATATCCATTTTAGCTTTTTAATTGTTTCAGATTTTCATTTCCAGTGATACTTGTTATAAGTTAGACATGAATGCTTATAAGATATCTAAATAATTTTAATGGGCGTATTAAACGGAACACACTATATAATTTACACAAATATAATTACAAATAAATTACATAAATATAATTTACTCGTAAGAAGTTATTCAAACGCGTATTAAAGTTAACTTTGAAGTTAATTAAATTCCAGTAGTTTACATGATTTAACAAGAATATGATTGCAAAATAAACTTCTTAAATAAATTCATTTTACCTTTACTAATTAAATTCGTTGTTACCTTTACTAATTAAAATCATTATTAAATCAAAATTTGTTTGTACAAAAGTTACTGCTCTTGACCATTTTGATCAAACGTCGAGGTTTTGACTCCTTTGATTAGATGTCGGAAAACAGTTCTTGACTAGAATAGTTTTTTGAATTTTTCCGTTTACAAACAATTTATATTTAAAAATAAGGGAGGAGAGGGTTAAATTAATCATCGTCACATAACGCAACATCAGCATCATGGGAAAGCTTACCGCCCGCTCTAATGTTGAAAAAGACCTGCTTCAAAAATCGTTGCAGTGAAAATTTCCGGTTGGAAAATTCCGGAAAAAGAATTTGCATCTTATTCGAAGTAGTGCACGCTGCAAAATGGCTCTACAAGGAAGGAAGCTATGTTGAAAAATGTTAAAATTTTGTATTTTCAAATTTTTTTTAGAATAAAAACATATATTCTATATTAAAAAGATACAAATAAAAATTAAAAGCTTTCGTTCGAAAGCATAAAACAATGATTTTTAAAGATTTCGAATGAAAGTTGGGTTTTTCTCCTTATATGATGCAGATTACATTTTATAAAATTGAATATTCATTTGAAAGTTAATTTTTTATACAAACAAGTTTTTCAAAATGTTGCTTAGTTAAACTGTTTGTTTAGAAAAAAGAATGTTATGAATATAGGAAACGATCTATCGAACAACTAACAACCATCATTTGTAACTATAATTTACTCGAGGTTTAATTTATTTTCCGAATTTTTGATTTCAACCAAGCAGTTGTTTACAATTTTACCGTGTAAGTTTTCTTACACATATAAATTTAATATTTGTTTTAATAAGGATATGATTCAAATTTATAATAAAATAAATTAATGTATTTGAGAATAATTATTTATTTCATAAAATAAATTTTAAAATTTTCGAAATATCTATTATGATTTTGAAAGCTTTGATTTTAAGTTATCATGGACTGTCGTATTATAGCATTAATGCTGAAAAATATGAAAATAGATTGAAATTTTACTCAGTAAAGGTTTAATAGTGAGTGTAAAGAAAAAGCAATTGCTTTATAAAAGTCTGGAAAAGCCTGCTTTTTAAATATAGAAATTTTTGAGATAATGCATTTTTTTTAATTCTGCAGTATTTTCCATGTTTTCTTACTTTAGAAGCGTAGTATGTATTGGGCAACTTATTGACTCTAAAATATATTTATAAAATTATTTAGTTTAGATTTTTTTTGTTTATTTAAAACGCGATATTTTGTAAAATTCAAGTCATTTTAAAAAAAAGTTGATTAAATTTTTTCTCAAAGAAACTTTAACTTCATGTGAAATTGAAAATCTTCTTAAAGATCGTATTTTTCAAAAACACCGAACAAATAACAAAACAATGCAAAACCTCTGCTATAATACAAATTGAAAATATATTCCATGTCTTTGAGTGAGATAGTTTTTTATTAATTCGTTTATTTGTATTATTTATTCGTTCTCAGAGAGTTGCACGAATGGAATAAACCAATTTATTAAGTAATAGTTCTGGAAATGATTCTAGTTCTATTTCATTTCATTTCATTAAGTAGCTTTTCCAGGTATTTAAAGTGTAATAAAGGCTTTAAATCTAGAGTTAATGATTCTGCGAAAGCTCAATACTGATACGACTACTTTGTAAAACTTTTTTTTTTTTTTTTTTTGCTTTTCTCATTATTTTTATTCGATATTTTATTTTCCTAATATGTATTCAAGTAAAACGGCAATAAAATTTCATTTTTAGTTTTTATTCTGTTTAAAATGGTAATATTATGCAATGCATTTACTCCGCCCGTTGATCTACTCTGAATATAATTACTCCTATGTATTCATGGACATCATGTGATAATGAATCTGGATATAATATTTTATTTCAAATCAATGAAATGAATCATAAAAACATTTTGAAAGGTAATTTAAGATTCAATAGTGAATAAATCAGAGGTACGTTTATTTAAATCGTAGGAAATCCTGTTTTTTTTTTTTTTTTTTTTTTTTTTTTTGCTTTTATTATCTTTTTAAATGAGTTGATACTTGAAACTCCATTTTTATGAATTTTTTTTCTCTTCTCAACATTTTGTTACTATTGAATGGCAACTATGGTTCGATAATTAATTGCTCCAAAGTTTTGGTTAGTTTTCAGACCATAGAATAGTTTTTTTTATATTTTTATTCCTTTATTCTTAGATGACTAAAAAATGAATCACATGTGATAACTGAAATTCTGTGAAAATTTTATTTTTAATCTGATGCAGATAATTCTTTGGAGATTCGCTTTGTAAGAATGCTCAATATATGCTTTTAATGAATGTTAAAAAACTCTCTGTTTAGTATATAATCAATTTATTTGAATGTCAATATAACACGATCTATATCATCGTGATTGTCAACCAATGACGTTGAGGATTACTTTGAGATGTCTAGCATCTTTTTTCCTGTTAGATATGCACTGAATGAAACAAATTCATTTAATGAAATTGACGTGTCATGATCATGTGTGAGCAGGAATTGAATCGTTTGAGTTCATAAAAAAGTGTAATTTAGTAATGTTATTGAACTAATTTTGGGACACGATGAGTTATTCTTTATTTACGATTATTTTAATGTATTATAAGCCCTAGTTAAAAGCAAAAAAATTTTGAAACATTAAGCCGTGTCGATCTTGTTGAGATTTTTTCCATCATTTTTTTTAAATTGGAGTTTTTAGAATTTTTTAAATTTCTCAAATATTCTTTTTTAAAAATTTTAATCCAAGTTTTAAATTCTTAAACTAAACCATTCAGTTAGTTTTTGAGTATGAAATAATAAATATTTTCACACCAATTCAAACGCCATTACTAACAGTAACCTATACCTGTCTTTTTTTAATGATGCGATTATATTTTGAAAAGAATCGGGGTTTTCTTTTTAAATTTAGTTTTTTTTTAATATTACACTTTTAGAACAATTTTTACCTGCACCTTTTGATTCTTCTTCAGATCCCACCGTAAGCTCAGAAAAATGGGATGCTTTTGGGCTTCGGCATTCCAATGGGTATAGTAACGGTGTGGAGTATAGTCACCTTTTGCCGATGATGGGACGTGCTCCTATGGGAGAATTTGTACCGTTGTCGGTGATGGCCATTAGGACTCAACCATAGTTTCCGCCCTACGTTGTGACGGTGTTTCGATTATTTAATTTAACTGTATGTCTTCGGGTGAGCCAGGGTGGTTCATGTTTGCTTCCTTTTTTAATTTTTGTAACATTTTTTAGAGGCGTGTGTTGTAGATTGCGAATCTTATTCAAAATGAATTAATTTCAATTCAGTAATTTAAAAAAAACTGTTTACTTAAATAAGTTGTGAAGAAGTGCTTTAAGATTTAATGACATTATTTTTTAAATATATAGTTCAAAATATGACACATTTTTAAACTAGAGAAAAATTCAAAATTATATTAAATAAAATTCAGTTTGACTAAAAGAATGTTGATAATTAATGGAAATGCTGTAAAAGTTTCTATCATTGACATATTTTTATTACTATATTTAAAGGCGGAAAATAAGTCCAATTTTTTGAGATTAACAATCAAATGTATTCATTAAGTTTCGTTTCCCCTTTTTTTCAACTTAAAAAAGTGAAGGTAAAAATGAAAGGTTTCGTGTCTTATTTTATTCCTTTTGATGCGTTTGTGTTTTCAGTAGATAGGAAACAAATCAGAAAATATGTACTCAATTTTTTTTTAATTTCTTTTTATCATTTTTACAAACTATTGATTGAAAAATTGTATAATTTTTAAAGATCGATTTCATTTATACATGGCAATCTATAACTGAAACGATAAAAAACCCTGTGCAGTTTTCAAAACCTCTTTAATCCAAAATTTTAAAATTAATTATCTTGGGTCATTTAATTCTATAGATTTTGTTGCAATAACTTTCATCCGAATAAGTATACATTTCCTTTAACACTTAATGTTCGTGACATAGTTGAAAATGTGGTACATTAAGCTCTGTTTTCTCAGAATTCTATATTCCTTTCTTTATTCTTTTCAAAAGATAGAAAATGCGCTGTAAAATTTAATTATTTTTTTTTTCAAAATTGACTTTGAAAAATAACCATTACGCTCAATGACGATATTGTGCTATGTGAAGGATGCTTTGTAGTCACAATTCGAGCTGGCATCATTTTCATTGTGTCTGGCGGAAGTGAAATTAACTGCAAGTCACATTTACCGAGGACTTCACAGTAATTTTCTGTTTAGTCGTGAGCAGATGTTATCATTTCTCTCACAATTCATACACTCTCCTCTGTAGGCGTTCAGAAGTTTTCGCATTGTAACTTTTCCTCGTGGTGACCTTTACGTTACCTTTGGACGCTAAGTTGGAAAGATATACAACGGAACTATTCGATAAAGATTATCTCGTTTGTTTGCGAACAAAAATGCGGAACCGAGATTCCATATTGCTAACTGTAGCATGAGGATGATTCAAAGACAAAAAGAATTTTTAGATAAGACATTTTTGGAACTTTTTGACATGGGAAAAATTACTTTGGACGATATAGACGTGTGAGAAGTGGAGTTTTGTTCCATCTGTCCCATAATTCCCAGATACAGGTTTTCAAATGATTACAAGTTTGAATACAGCTAGCTGCATTTTTAACCTCATACCATATATAGAGAAAAAATGTTATTTATGAAACGACAGATTGTGCATTAATCAATTAAAAGAAATTCATATGGGAAATATTTTTTGTAGCAAGATAAAAAACACACGTTTATACATTTTACAGATTAGATAGCATTGGTATATGGATGCAAATTGGTATATGAATGCATATACCAATATTGTATTAAGAGGTTTCGGGAAGAATTATAACATAAAAAGAATAGTATTTAAGCTTTTATTTCATAATTTATATAAAAGTAACAAAATCAAATGATACATACTAACAAAAAATTATCAAAATTCTGAAATATATGAAGTAATTTCAGATAGAAATTAATATCTTGTTTGGAATGCACGTCTTTCTGAGTCCAAAATCGAAATTTTGGCATGGTGTAACTGATGTTTTAAACTAGTGGCTTATTTCCTTTAACAATATTTTTTTAAAGCTTTAAACGTTTGTATTCTCTAATTTTTAGTGAATTTTGAAACAAGTCAATATAATTTTAATTAACTTTCCTTTCAAAATTTTTTATTTTTTATTGTTTTGAGCATTTGGAAGAAGATTGCAGCTTATAATTGTTATTCAAAAACGCTTAGTGTATGTATAAGAAAAATATATTTGAAGAGGATAAAAGATGAAATTTCCAAGTTCACAGGTATTGATATATTATACAAATAATATTCTTTTGGTTTCTTTCAAATGTTAGTGAGGTACGGGATATATGTTTTCTTTAAATTCTTCTATCTAGGTTTAATTCTTCTATCTTATTTTAAACAACTTGCTGATTATATTTATATCCTACGAACAAAGTGATTATATATCATTCAAACTATCAAAACTGTATTCTTTCATATTTTATTCAAATTTGAAATTCATAATAATCATTTTGAATAATTTAAAAGTGAATATGAAAATCTTGATTTAGTCGAAAATCTTATTCTTTTCTCTCTATATATATTTTAAGAATTTTAAAATATATATTCAGATTAAATAGACAAGTTTCAAGATAATAACAAAAACAAATTACGCGCCTCTAATTTACAAGTTCATGTGTTGAACTCATAAGTTGTACCCAAGTTTACACAATATAATAATTTCTATTCGTTTTTTTTTGAAATTGTAGATTTTATTGCTTATTCATTTGTAATTGCTTGTCTTGATTTATCTAATCACAGCACGTAATCACTCAATGTGTAGAAGAAAAATGTGGAGAGATACTATGCTTAATAGTGATAAAAAAAGGGAAAAAAACTGTTTTAATTTTATATTGTATAAGTAGTATTTAAAGCAGCGGTTTCAGTCATGTACGGCATCTAGAGACTTTATTCTTTCATGTCTGTTAACATATTTTGTATTCATATTCTTTTTCTATCATTTACTTGGCGGTAAATTAACCTAACATTTAACTGTGTGTTTTAATGTTTAGTTAAATGTGTGATATACTTCAAAGAATTAAAGACAATAAGAATTACAAATGTCTAAAAATGAATTCTTATAGAATTTTTCATATATAAGCAAGATTCTTCGTGCCTCATAGAAATATTTGTCGTTAACTTTCACAAATAACGCAATGAATCCATACGTATGATAACGAAGAGGAACTATATGATGGGGACAAGGAATTTACAGCAATGCACGCATCGTTTCTTTCGAGATTACGTTAATCTATTCAGTATTATTTATGCTGTGGAAACAAATATTTAAAGAAACTCTGTATCGAATATATTGTAAATCAATGACATTTTTTACCTTTAGTAGTAAGTAAATAAACGGAAGCTACTAGTTACAAACTGATCAGCTGTAACATAAACGTAGAACAAACAAGCTATAACATTAATTATATTTATGATATTTCCAGAGTCGATTTTTTTATTTTTCTACCTTTTCTAGAATTTCTGCGAGTTTGCAAAAAGTTGTATTCAATATGCATCTTTTTTACTTTCTCGTATACGTAATATAGAGAAAGTATATTAATGGTCAAAAAATTCGAACTCCACACAATCTCCACGTTTTAGTTCGTGGGCACCCCGAGTTCGAAAAATACATTTTTTGGAAAATGTCCGTCAGATTGTCTGCCTGTGACAAAGATAACTCAAAAGCACCTTGAAGTAGACGGTTGAAATTGGTACACGGTCTTCAGACAGAATTTGCAGATTTCTATCAAATTTTGAGTAAAACATGTCCAGAGGAAGTCCGTCTATCGGGCTGTTCGAATATAAGTTAACACGATAATTACAAAATGTAGAGAGCTAGGTAGCTAAAATTCATCACACGGATTTAATATCTATAGTGTAGAACACCTGTCAAATTTTGAGCAAATCCAATGAGAGGTTGACCGTCTGTCGGTCTGTACTTTCAAATACATGTAAACACGATAATTCAGAAACCCAATAGACCTATATATATAAAATTTGGTATGTGGTTTTGTAAGTACAAGTGTAGTTTTCTTTCAATAGGCTGGGAAAAACGCATCTAAAAAGCAAATTCGATTTTCGAATATAACCGCATGCCAGAGATTAATCGTCAAATAACTCGCCAAGGATCACGCAATAGATTCAATAAAAATTTTAAATTCACGTCAAATGATAATATTTCTAACTATTGTATGCCAATGCTCTATGCAAGGCGTTCTCTGGGATAACATCATTATTAGAGTACATGCGAGAAATTTTGGAGAGAACACTGCCCCTTCCGCTTTATTATGTTGTAAATTAATTATAAATACATTAATTGAAGGATTTCGTAAATATAAGACGATATTTGAAATTGTAAATATATAAAAGGAATCGTCATAAGAAGATATTTACATGAAACTTTTTCCAATTATCTGCGATAGATAATGTATGATATCTTCTAGCATGTACCACTAAGCTCAAAGCTAATACTTAAAAGTGATATTCCGAACACAACAAAGGTATAATGTAGAAGTAAATTATGTGTTTACTATATATATCCCAAAAATAATCATTATGATGCAATAAACTTGTGTTTTGAAGGGTTTCAGCTGTTTCACGGATCATTTGGATCTAAATGAACTTTCTTTATAAAAAGCGTGATATAATTCGACTTCTTTGGCGGGGCCTGAGGATAAAGAAGCCGTAAATTAATCAAAACAACCAAGCATCCACGCGCAAAATTCCTCTTTTTTAGTGGAATAAAAACAAATCTCTCGCTTGAGTGGTTCGAAATTCGTCTTGTTTATTCTGGTCGGCTTTCTCTTCTTTTTTCCCGTTGCTTCTTTTCCCCTTTTGTCTGCAAACTTGAACTATTATGCGATTTGCCTGGGGACATGATGCGGCCTTGGGTGATTCTACTCCGTTTCCTAGAACTAATTACCATTTTTTTTTTTGAGAACAAAAAATCACAGAAGAAAGTGGTAATTTCACTTTCTTTCGAACTCTCGGTTGGCAGATGGACAGTAGAGAATAGCCAAGAGTATTTAGGCTACATTAAGCTGATGTTCTTCGGCAATAATTGTTGTTTATTAACAATTTTCGCTTTTGTTTACTTCACATTTCATTTATTGCGAACATAAATTGAAATCAGAATTGACAAATTTTTGAACGGTTTAAAGACTTTTAAAATCTCTACTAGAATTTGTAATCCGATACAAGACTGCATTTTAAGATTTAAGGCTTCTTTCAAAATACAGAATTTCATAAAATTGGTGTTTAATAAAAAAATCTTGGATTTTTTTATTTTATTTTAACGAATTAAAATTTAAAAAAATTCCTTCAATTTTTTTAAACACTTGATTATTAATCTGAAGTGGTATAAAATGATGGTAAATAAAATTTCGCTTTAATTTTTTAATTACCATTCTAATTAATTTTATTTTCAATTTCTTAAATTTTTCTCACCATGCTCTAAGCTTACTTTACAATCAAAAAAATCTTTTATACCGATTTGGTCCCTGTATAATGTTTCATGTGTCTATGTTAGCATAAAGTGTTCACCTAACAATGTTGGTGAACACTTTATTCTAGTACAGGCACATGAAACATCACAATATTGGATGGCATTCAGAATATCCAATAGCATTGTGGAGGCATCATATAATATTTTGCTAATAGAAATGCTACCGTTTCTTACAGGTCTTGTTGATATCGATCGATGTTTCACACTTTCCAAAATATATTACTGTCACCGGTTCTTATGAACATTCGCTACTATAGAGCTCTAAGAATTGCACGAGCATCATGACATCTTTTGTGGAAGAGGATATATTTAATTTCTGCTGTAAGTTTTCACTATAAGAATTCGCATGTAATCAGAAAGAGGACACATGTGGGAGGAGATAAAAGACAGCAACAACGGTTGATTTCATGAAAACTTGCTAATAGGCTGAAACAGCATTTCTGAAAATTATAAAGTAAAGCTGTAAAGTGCTTTGTTAATTCATCTCATATGAATTTTTCGATTATGATCTATAGCAGTAGAAATCTTGCCACTAAAACTTTTTATGTCTGCTAGATTACTCATATATGTTGATCCTAAAGGAAAAAGTTTCAGACATTTGAAAAATTGAAAATTATCAAGGGATGCATTTTTTAAGGAATATTTATCTTGAAAGTGAAAGTAGTTTTAATAATTTTAGTCAACCATCAATAGATGTGAGAGGCTGTTATATTGAATGCAATATCATAGTATGCAATGTTACTAATTTATTTTCTGAAATAACTAGATCTAGCCATTGACTTTCTAATAACAATTAATTTATATGTTGTCTTTTTTTTTACTGTCACATATTGTTTGAGAATTCATTTAAACTAAAATGAGATATGCGATATGCTGAATGAAAAGTTAGGCCTAGAGCTACTAAAGATGGTGGTAGCCTTTTCTTGGGCTTTAGGTGTATAATGATTGTTTTTCTTAAACTTTAATGAGTTTTTTAATGAAATATTAATCAAAATTTTAATTTTTTTCCTCCAGTGTCTTTTATTGCATAAACTTTTTTTCACACCACTTAAAAATTCAAAAGTTGGCGTTTCATTAATATATGTGTGATTTCTGTCAACTTCTCTTATATTAATATATTTTCAAAAATATTTTTCAGTGCATTTTATTACAATGCTTTGAATCATTTTAGTACCTGTCTTTATTCACACCTCTATTGCAATAATATTTAATAAACTATTACATTTTTTTTTCATGTTATGGTCACTGTAATTCAGTGTCAATTTTCTAAATAAAATAATACGAACAAATAACACCAAAAACATTGTAATGCTGGGATATTTTAAACTAGAGGGTCGAATTTCCTTATTTTTTTCCCTTCAACAACGCTAAAATTAATGTCACTGGAATATCGCTTCTGATTGGATTTTCAATCCTCAAATGAGCATAACATGCAGATAATTAAAATTGTTAAAATTACTAAACTAATAATGAAATAATTAAAATTTCGATTATTTCTAAATTATTGCGAAGCAGGAAAGTACAGAGTGATTTGAAAAATAAACACTTTCGAGACGAAGAAAGATAATAGTCATTGGGGAATTAATTCTAGGGAAAATGCATTTCCGAACATGAAGAAAGGAGAAAAAAAAGTGAAAATTAAAAACTAAAAAAAATTATCTGATAATAATGATCGCTTTTTATCATAGAATTATATATATGTAATTAATTGATATTCAAGCGTTGAAAACTAATAATATATATTACAGTACTACAGCTTTTTCAGTTTTTAATGAAAATGCATATTTCTGTGCTTGAAGCAATATACAATGATGATAAATATTTTGAAATGCATACCATTCAAATTCAACTTTCTTATATCTAATAATTTCTAATATAGTTTTTCTTACAGTTTTTTTTTTATTAAAGCTTAATTTTATTAAGCTTTTATTATGGCTTAATACAACCATAATATATGCATTTTTATGTGAGGAATTGAAGTTGAAATTATATTAAGGCTAATTTTACGAAAAAGTTAATAAGTGATTAGCTTATAATATAGCATGCAGAAAGACAGAATCCGGTTCTTTGAACTGAAAATAATTGAACTGATGTATACGGACATTAACATTTCTCTTTGATAATTAGTATGCATGCCGACAAGATATTGTCTTGGACATTCCTTTTGTGGTTAGGGTGGGGATTAAGAAACTGACGAACAATCTCAGCGTTTTTCAGTTACGTCATATTATGAATACGCCTGATGGCAGCACTGATGAGCGGCAAGGTAATTAGTGATACATTGAACTGATATAGCCGCTTACTTCATTACAAGCAAAAGAATGAAAGCTTTGTTGCTTTATTTCATAGAAGAGGCATTCGAGGCTTCTAAATATTCTTTCAGTGTAATGGTTACAAAAAAAATATTTTTTTAAGGCATTGCTTGAAAAAATTCCAATGTTTCTGCAATTATTAAAGTTTTGACTATGGATTTTTAATTAATTTGAATCTCATGAAATTAAAAATTATATATCGGGTTTAATAAACATCCTCAGACTTGTTTGAAAATTTTGTGTAAATTCTTTTTCTTTATCGATATGCTTTAATGGAGATCGCACTTCTCAAAATATAAAATGCTATTTAAATTCTAAAAACATCTCCTACGTTAATGTTAAAAAGGCGACGTGAATCGAAAAAAAAAATTGTAACACTTCCAGCAATGTTAAATATGAAAAGATTTTATGAAAAGAAAATATGAAAGTATTTTCCCCCTTTTCACATGTATAATAACTTAAAATATTCAAATTGCAATTTAAAATTAATTGAAAAAGAAATATGCATTTATGTAAGTCGTAAATATGCATTAAGTAAAAAGTCGACGAAGAAAAGATTAAAAGGTTCATTATAAAATTCGAAAACAAAAATCTGCCTTTTTTATAAATGGAATGATATTTTCTTCTTCCAAAAATTTATATGCAGATGAAATCAACAAGTGACGGATAAAAAAAATTTCATACATATCTAGTCTGTATTTGATGTAGATGTAAAACATAAGGTCAATTCCATCAAAATGCTTCGATTTTTTGATTAAATGAAATATTTAAGGAACCTTTCTGAAAAAAATTATCTACAGAAATTAATAAATTGCTACAAAATTGTTTCTTTTAAAAATATTTCAGTCCTATAAATAAATTCATTTAATAAATAAAACCTTCCGAAAAATATTCAAACAGGGATTAATAAAAGGTTTGGAAATATTATAAACAAATTACCACATTCATTTCAGTACAGAAATATTAACAAGGTATGAAAGAAATCACTTGTGTTAAACTGGAGTGTCTTTTGGTCCTCAATCTGGGCTCTTCTGTATAAAGAATAAATAAGGGATAAACTAAAGGAAAGATTAAAGAAAAAATCTTGTTGGTTAGGTATTTTGTTATTTGGTTTTAATGTAGGGCGAATTTATGAATTAGTATTCAAAAAATTATGATAGTGAACTGGCGCATTAACTTGACTAAATTGAACCAAAGAAATTGCTAACATATTATTTGTACAGATAAAGTTGAGAATTATTATTCGCTGGCTAATTTTAAAATAGCAGTTTGGTTAAATTTTGAAAAAAAAATGATATGAAAATTTACTTATGAATAAAAAATTACATCTTGCATAAAATCAGGATAAATGTATGATTTTTTTGAGTTAAAATAATACTATCCTTATAAAACCGGATATATTAACATTTGAATGAACTTGGACGTATTTTATCAGCCAAAAATATCATTAAATTCTGAGCTATTTTATAATTTTTTCGTGCATTTCTCAATGTTTCTCAAAAATCTTTTTCATAAGATAGGATAAAATGTTTTATAGATTTAAAATATAATTAATCGCATTGAGTTGTTTGATGACCTACCAAAGGATTTGTTACTAGACTTAAAAACTGTTCCGTATGTTAAGATTTATTTATTCATGTTGCTGACAGTCAATAGTTCTTTTATCTTCTCTAGCTTTGTCAAGCATGAACAATAATATCTTCGGCGACACGACAAGGGCATGCTTTTATTCAAATTGAATAATAATCTGTGCGACTCGGAGAATCAGAGTATAAAGTGTCATCCATCCCGTTAATAGCAGCTTGAGAGGTAATGCTAGAATTTCCTAAAAGTTGAAGAAGAGATTTTCCATTTGAATGGAAACATCTGGTTTAACCCATTGCTATTAAAATTATAATACTTTCTGCAAGGGGATTAGTTTCTTCTTCTCGGGTCAAATAAGAAAATATGTAAATATTAAACATAAACCAATTTTTTGCCATTTTAAAACTATATTTCGTAATAGTAATTTTTCAACAAGCTCATCTGGGATTTAAGCATGAAATTCCTCCCAAAAAGTCTGAAAAAAAAAGAATTATTAAAATAGGTTTCTTTGCTGAAGGTATAAATATGGATTTAAAATATCAGCTTATTTCAGTATAAAACGGAAATCTAATACCAATCAATGACCAGTTAGGATTGATTGGTATCGGTAAGGATATTGATATACATGTTTTTCATGTATATTTTAATATTAAATTTGAAAAATAAATAATTTTCAAATCCTAGAAGGAACCCTTTAAATCAAATATTTTGAAAACTAATAGAAAAACGATAAAAACCTAATCTTGAACTATTTTTATGCTTTTCTGAATTTTATATATAAACCGTCTTTGGCGACCGCGGAAAATATTGGTTGTGTTTAATACCAATTAAGTGTCTTATCATAACTGAAAATTGAACGATTTGCGAAGTTTTGAAACTGAAGTAGAAGTGCTTTTACTTTTAAAATTTTAGTGTGAAAAAAAGAATGATCATTTTTATTTTTATGCAAATATTTTTGGTAAAAACTTTTTTCAAACAGAATTCCAACTTTCAAAGACGTATTGAAAATCCTTTATTATATTCTTCTAATAGTTTTGGAAAATCGATAAGAAATGATAAATTAGATAAGCGATTGTTTTAATAAACTATCTTTCTTTTGATAGCAAATTGATTATATAATTAAATCAATTCATTCCGGCATTCCTGTGCATTGTATGTTATATACTGACTGTATTAAAATTGTTATTATTAAGTATTTTTTTAAATGGGTTTAAATTTATTTATTTTTATTCGTTATTCTCCATGTTTGAAAGAAGTTTATTCAACTTCTTTCATCCTTGCATCCAATCCATTTATATAAGGAACGTGTTGGTTGCCATTCACCTGTAAACAAATTAAATGTGTTTGTTTTCGTGCCCAGTTCTGTGTACTGTTTGCAGTTTAATCAAGTTAACTTATTCTTTCATTTAATCCACTCGTTGTTGAACTTGTAAATGCTATTTATGATTTGGCAAGAAGCTGTTATCAACTGATTTAATATGTTTTTCATTTCTAAACCGTCTTAAATTATCAGATATATCCGACCACGGGTAAGATCAACAACTGATTCAGTTCTCTCTGGTTATAATTTACGAAGCATTAAAAAATTTGGTACTTGTTGATTTTTGCGACACTCACAATAAATAGCCGAAAAATTAAAAACTTCGGTGCTGAAGTTGCCCGCTTTAAATCGCCAACAAAGAAAACTACAATACACTCATCAGACGATCATCTGGCGTCTTATGTAAAATGGAACGTAATTTAAAATTCATCAAGTATACCGGATAGCTATAAATATCAATAAATATCAAAAATTTTGTAGCAAAAAAATATTTTTATTCCCTTGAATGTGTTAATCTCCGTAATTTTTTCAACCAAAAAAAGAATTGAAGTTAGAATAATCATTTCTAAAATTAGTTATTTTTTTTATAACATTTCCTTTCTGAAATTTTGTTGATCGTATGCTATTAAACATGAGAAACATTTTTATGTCATTTTTTTATAAATGCAAGATATCTACAAAAGCTGAACTCGCATAAAAAACAACAACAGTGGAGCTTTATTTTACACTCTCAGAACTGATAAAATTGACTACATCACATGCTGAAATCAATCAGTTGAAGAATAATGGTTTTATGGTTACAATGCCGAACTATTTATCCCTAATCAAATGATGTTACTTTTCTAACATTTTCTTCTAGTCTTTCCTTTTCTTCTAGCATTATTTTTTAATTTTTAAACCATTAATTTGCTTCGAATTCCAGTGAATTCTCGCATACAGCATATTATTTAGATGTTTTTTCTCTCTCGTTATCTCTGTATTTAAGTAACTGATTTATAATTATTCTTTAAAGATAAGTAGTTATAAGTCACTTATAATGAACATCCTTTCAAGTTCTTAGTTAAGTTCAGCCGAGCTGTCTAACTCTAATTAGAAGAAAATTAAAATAAATGATGATTCTCCTCCAACGTCTATTTCTTGTCTTTCTTTTTCTTTTCGAATTTTTTTTAAGTTTTCAAATCATTAACTGACTTAGATTTTCGAGAGAATTCTCGCATACAGCATATTATTTTAATGTTTTTCTTTCGTTATCTCTGTATTTAAGTAATAGATTTATAATTATTCGTTAAAGAAAGATTATTATAAGTCAATTATAAGAACCATCCTTTTAACTTCATGGCATAATAAACATTGCCATTCCATGAAATATAGTTTTAAATATACGCTTTTGCATTGTTTGGAAACGAAGCAATTAAAATAAACTTTGGAACTTGCTACTGTTAAAATGCAGACATTTTTTTAACTTGATCTTGAATATAAATATTTGATTTAATAAAAAAGAAAGGTCAGTTTTTAAAATGCAAGGTGTTTGAAAAGTATCTTTATTCTCTTAAAACATTAATGAAAAAAAAACATACGTCCTAAGGCATTTATCAGTGTTTAATAAAGAGTACTAGAGTTCTTTTTTTTAATGCTTAAAACATTCAACGTGCGCACTACTAGTGACAAGCATTGGAAAACGAACAATGGCGATGGCTGCTGTAATTTGATTTTATTATATGCAGGTCTTGAAGATGAATTTTACGCTGTACCTTAGTTTCAGATTTCAATTTGATAACGCACACTATAATCATGCGCGATTTCCTGCAAGGAAACCATATTGAAACGAGATGATTACATCGATGATCGATATCATTCAAAATTCGTTTAATTAAAAAACACTAATAATTTATTTAATGAACGAATTAAACCGGAGATGTGTGGTTATGTTGGTTTTTAATCATTTTTAAAAATGTGTAATACTTTCAGATACCTTATACCTTTATCTAATTTGGCATGTTGCTACTGGTTGGAGAGCACATATTTTTTGTTAATGAAAATGGAAAAGATTTAAAAACCATTTTACATCAGAAATTTTTTCTGAGATCAAACATTTTTCGAATGTTTATTATTATTAAAACAATGACTTTCTCTGTAATCGATAAAACGTTCTCTCTAATAGATTTTTTCGTTTAATTTTGGTTATCGAATGCAAAAAAATGACAATAAAAGTTCTATAATCCATTTCATTAAATATAATTTTTCTAAATATTCAGAGTTTAGGAAATAACTTATAACAGCAGTATTTGCAAAATTAAATCAGGTATAACAATGTAAACATCGTAAAAACTTATCCAAGAAAAAAAATTATCCTTATAAAAAATAAAAAATAAATAAAATAGTATTTGATATATTAAAAAAAATGAATACGATTCTCCTATTGAATTAATGTTTTTTTATTAAATACATTTTTTTAAAATATTTGATATTTACATATTTGTGAAAAAATGCTTTGATGTGTGTTTGGCGTAAAATAATTTTATATTTTTCTTGACATTTTCTTATCGAACGTGATAGATATTGGTTTTTTTATAGAAATGTTGTTAATAAAATTCTTAAATTTCGAATTTTATTCTTTGTAATAATATTTATACTGAATAATTTTGAGAATTAGGGAACATACTTTATTTATTAATTTTTAGTTTCTGGTCTTGTTACACTCTTATAATACAATATTTGATGATTGTATTATAATCGCCAAACAATTCGCCCTTGAAATTTTGATAAATTCATTATTTTACATTTCATCGATTCCATAAAGGACATTTTTGGATTTATGTCAATTTGTTGGTTGATTTGAGTATGAACACAATAATTCAAATACCCGATGAGGTAGATAGATGAAATTTGGTATGTGATCTTTATGCCGAAATTGTATATTACTACGAGATTTTGGATGAAATTCGTCAACAGAAAGCCTGCCTGTTTGTCTAACCATTCATTTGTATACATATTAATACAATAACTCACAAATATAAAGAGATAGATCTAAGATGATATTTATCAAAATTCTTTTCAAATTGCATTTAAAGATAAAATTTGTTATTGTAAGTTCCATGATCTGGATAGAGAAAAATTATTAATTTATAGAATAGTTTTTCAGAAAGATATTTAGAAAATTATTGATAATTGAAAAAGATTCAATAAATAATGTCATAAGGCGGAAGATAGGAAACAATGTAAGCATAAAACATTTCTTAAAAGACAAATGAATATTTTAGAAATATTGAATTTAAGAAAAATCTTTGTCTCAATGCTTTTAATTTATGTTTTAATCTGTTAATTATCAATTCTCAAAAAAAAATTGCATTCATATAGTTTTTGAAAAATTGAAATAATTTCGTCTTTCAAAAATCATGTAACCGTCTTCGAATAATAGTTAAGAGACGGCATATTTTCTCTTAATTAATAAAAAAATTGTCTATGATATTGTTCAAGATGATGCTAAACCTTTTTTATTTTTTGGCGCCAATTACTAGATGTTATTTTTAACCTTAAGGACATAAGGGGAGAGGGGATCATACATAATCCACATTTGGAAGAGTGGATTAAGAGAATAGAATTAACAATTATGCTTGAAAATGTTTGAAAGAAATAACTTCATTGTTCCTTAATGATGTTTATAATGATTTGCAAGTGAATTTATTTCCCGTTTTTAGTCAATTTAAGAAAACGTATTTCTTTGTTGGAAAATAAAAAAAGTTTGCACTACTGAATGGGTCATAATGAAATAGAAAAAAAAAATCACCCTAGCGCTATTTTGGGACAGACCTCGTAATTTTGAATCGGGATCAAATGACGAGAATGACACCTGATCTGGCACCCCTTTCTCCAAACTTCTAAACCACACCGGCGGGGCCCCATTTCACAAATCACCCTTCAAATATTTTCAGTTTTTCCTGATTATACCTTAGTTAATTTTAACACTTTTTCCCAAATTAACTATGGAACTTGAAAGGAATCAACTGTATTTTTTAAAACCTCATTCTTTTTTTTAATTAAATATCCAATTGCATTTTCATCAATTCTTGTCCCATCCCCCTTTATCATTCTTTCGTTTAATGCTTAAATTAGTTTCGTCAATAAGCTAAGAAAACAGCATGATTTAGTTAGAGAAGGGCCCATTTCATGTTTACTCGAGGGAAAAAAAACTCGTTTTGTTTTACGATGCATTAATGGAGATTAATGCTAGTTATTGGCTAGGTTTTCATTAAATATATGTTTATGTGAATTAATGATAAGAATTATGCATATGTATAATGTTATAATTAAATAAATATAAGTAATTTATTTTCATCACCAAATTGCAACTACTGAAGCAAACTATTCACGAAAAACCAGATAACCTCTTTGAAAAACTTATGCACAAGTCCGACGATTCAATCAAAATTACTGTTAGTTACATAAATAGTTTCTGAACATTAATACTTGCACCAATATTGTCAGCTCAAATGTAGCGCCAAGCAGAACAACTACCCCATTTTGCCTCATCCTTTCCTATTATTATGAACGCGCATTCAAACTTATGAAAGGATTAACAAAAGTAAAATCATAATAAAAGCGTGCATAATAAATTTATTTATAGTAAAAAATATATTTAATAAAAAAAGAAAGAACATCATGATGAATATCAGCACAAGCGTGACGAGAAAAAAAAACAAGAATATTGATGTGATGCATAAAAAATATTATCCGTTTTTTTTTTTTTTTTTTTTTTTCATCTTATACCTAGAGAGTAATTTATTTATTTTTTTTAGTTAAGATAGATTTTTAAATTAAAATTGTTCTAAAAACAATTTCTGAGTATTATTTATTGCTAATAAAAAATACCTATATCCACTGGTTACTAGTTTCTTATGAAAAGATTAGCAAAAAGTAAATTCTTCGTAAAAATATGCATTGTAAATTTATTTATAGCAAAATATGCATATAATAAAAAAGAAGGAATATCATGATGAACATAAGCATAAGTTTGGCGAGAAAAAAAAAAGATTATGGATCTGATTCAAAAAAATATTCTGCGTTTTTTTCCTTCTTTTTGAATCCTATGCTCAGATAGATTTATTTTATTTTTTGAGTTAAAATGGATTTTTAAATTAAAATTCTTCTGAAAAAAGAGGCAATTTTTGGATATTATTACTAATAAAGAATATCTATTTTGCTATCTCCTCTGGTTACTAGTTTATATGGTAATATATGGCGAAACAGTTTCTCGAACTGGTAGTTTTTCTGGGAAACATGTCGTCATTTTCAGATATTCGAGCAAGTAGATGTTTATTCGTTCGTGACTAACTGGAAAGATTTGTTCTTTTATCTTCTTCTTTCTACATCACACTGTTTCAAAGTCTGGAATGTTAACAAAAAGAAAAAAAACAATGACGCTTTATCATAAAAAGGTGTGCTGTTATCATAATGATTTACAGAATTGACTAGATTTCCAGACATTTGGCATTCTTCGGTAATATTTTGCGCTTGAAAATTGCGCTGCGTTTGTTGGAATTTTGAAATTCTTTTGCCAGAAAGCTCTGAAATATTTACTGCATTATTTTATGTATTTAGGTTTTTCTCTCAATGTTAATTCCCTGTTGATGTTGCTTGAAATTTGAATACATTTAACTTTAAATTGCTGTCATCGGTTAAATGCACTTGATTTACACATTTGGGATTCGTCCAAACATTCTTTCTTTTATTGTCGACGAGAAATGACGACACTTTTAAAGCAATAAAAGGTTTACGTTTGTGTGGGAATATTTAAACGTATCCGAATACAGAACAAAACATTCTAACTAATTTTTTATTTGTGAAAATTTATAAAGTATTTTAATTGCTATAACTATCAGAGGTTACTGAAGTAAGATTACTGCATAAATAAGGATTGTCTATTATCTATTGAGGATAAGATTATATATTGTGACATTTATACCAATTCTTCGAAATTGAGAACTTAAAGTATTTATTCGTCTGCTTTAAAAACCCAATTTTTAAAATAAAAAAATCACAAATTTATTTAAAAATATCTTATCTAAAAGCTTGTTATTTTACTTCCTCCAAGCCATTTTTATTTTTTTATTTATAATGATTAGAAATTATATTAAATGTATCTGAAAGATTTTAACAGCTTAAACTACTTTAAATGTAAATAAACAATTTTTTTGATTCAGTAAATTAAAAAATTTTCCTTGCCTACTTCATTTAGTTTACTATATACTAGACATTACATTGGACTATTTAAAAAATGGATTTCTTTTTTTATGGCATTGTTACAAATTTATTTAATTCTGAATCATTAAAGTATTTCTTTTTCCACTGATACTGCAATTTTTGTTTATAAACATATGGAAAGCATTTAAATCTTAAATACTTACGCCAAATATTAATTGATAGCAGTATCTCCAAGTTAGTTAGCATATATTTTTAAGCTAGGCAACTGAACAAATATCGAAATTTGTTTATAGTAATTGGATAGAAAATCATATTACGTACTCATTAAATTGGAGAAAAAGACAAAAAAAAATCCGGAATTGATATTTTTAAAAAACGAATTACATTTAAGAAAAAAGAAATAACCTACCAATTTAGAATATTTTCTGTCTCATTGAAAATTCAAAACAATTATTTTAAACCTGTTTTTCTCAAAATGTGTTTTTCCAAAAAGTTTCCTTTTTTTTCAAATGGGATTACTAAAATGCTCTAAAAAATATCAGTTTGAATTTTTTTTTTACATTTAGTTTATAATACTAACTTGGGAATGATATAGGTATACAGGTACTCTGTGGAGCCATTTTAAAATTATGCGCTATTTAGGCTTTGAAAAAAGATCGAAATTCTAAAAAAAATATATATATATACGATTTTACTCTAAAACTCTTGTAATTTGCAAGAATTTTGAGTTTTTCCTGAGATTTTGTTTCAGTCATTGACCAATACTACAAAAATTTTGTATACCGAAGGATATACCATTCAGGTTATTTGTTTTTGATTGGAAGATTGAAAAATAATCAACTTTTGAAAAATATTTAAATTATAAAATATTTTTAATGATATATTAAGATTTTGATAAATGTCGTTTGAAAATAGAAAAATATTGCTTCTAATATCATTATTTTTTAAAAGACCTGGGAACGTAATTGAATTCCCCAATAAAAGAATTCGTCCAATTTCTTATCAAAATACATTGCAAAATAACAAATCCTTTATTTGTATTTGCGTAGAAATGTTAATAATTTGTTTAAAGTTTGCTATGAAATTTATTTTTAAAAGAGAAAATATTTTGATTTAAAAGATTTTTACTTATTATTATCAGTCTATAAAAACTAAATTCCAAATCTTATGGTACCACAAAAATAATAATACAGAACATTAGTTAAGAATTAGATTTTTTTTTTGCTGCGCATTTTAAACTTGTGGATTTATCATCATTTCTGACAAAACATTTTTAAATATAGTTTAATATTTCTTTTATGGTATGTTGGAATTTTATGACAAAGATAGTAAAATACTAGATAATTAAAATTCATTAGTAAATTCTTTAAATTTATAAAAATAATTGTCGTTGAAATGTGCTTAAAAATTAGGGGAGCAGCGTTTTCTTCCTTAAGTTATTTCTTATACTGAAATTTTTTTTTTTTGAATAATTATAACTTTAGCATCTATTTATTCAATTCTTTGTAATATGAGTTAAGAAGCGGTAAATAAATTTATTTTCATATCATTAAACCGGAATAGGTTTGCCTTATTCTTAATTAGGTAGATAGCTTATTTATTAAAAAATATGTTATAAGATGTTAATCCCATTTTTTATTAGCAATTTACCAATTCATTTACAGTAAATCATTCTAAATTGATATTTCCGAACTTAGATATTTTTTTGAATTCTTGAAATAAGACAGGATT